>NC_045443.1:126343830-126347865 GCF_002776525.5 Piliocolobus tephrosceles | reverse complement strand
CTTTTTTTTTTTTTTTTTTTTGAGATAGAGTCTCGCTCTGTCACCCAGGCTGGAGTGCAGTGGCACGATCTCGGCTCGCTGCAACCTCTGCCTCCTGGGTTCAAGTGATTCTCCTGCCTCAGCCTCCCAAGTAGCTGGGACTACAGGTGCACACAACCATGCCCAACTAATTTTTGTATTTTTAGTAGAGATGGGGTTTCACCATGTTGGCCAAGCTGGTCTAGAACTCCTGACCTCAGGTGATCAACCCACCTCAGCCTCCTAAAATGTAGTAATATATTCTTGAAAATTGCTAAGAGAGTAGATTAAGTTCTCATCACACAGAAAAAGATAAGTATGTGAGGTTATGCATATGTTAATTATTAGGTTGGTGCAAAAGTAATTGTGGATTCTGCCATTTAAAAGTAATGGCAAGAACCACAATTACTTTTGCACTGGCCTAATAGCTCAATTTAGCCATTCCATAATGTATATGTATTTTAAAATAATATGTTGTACATTATATTAAATATATGCACACACACAATTTTTAATTGTCAAATAAAGGAAGAAAGACAGGAATTAACCAAAAACCCTAACTAGGTTGGCACGATGTGAAAACAAACAGATGGCAATGGAAACGTTGAGCGGATCAGCTGGAAGTGTGTTGCACGGAAGCCTCTGTATAGTTGACCCTTGTATATTTCAGTATAAATGTCCCTAGCAAATGGGATGTCCAAGTGAAGTTCCCACCAGTTCCATCCAGCTGGCTGTGGAATGACTTACTTTGATAACATCCTCGTCTGCGGACTTGCATTCCACCGACTCTGAGATGTCCATCACGGCACTGTTCTCCTCCACAGAGACCACCTTGATAGGCATGGCAACTGTCTTTCCTGTGAGTATGGCAGTGTTCAGAATGTCAGTGTCCTGCCAAAAAGAACCAAACACATTGGGTCAAAGGAGATATTCCATTCTGTTGGGACCTGGACGATTCTAGGGGGATCCTCCCGGGGTAAACACCAGGCTGTCCTTGTTTGGACAAGACACGCTGTACCATTTATACCATGTACCAGGACTTGGAATAAAGGGCTATTCTTTGGAACAATCAACCAAGAATGTTCAACAGTTTACTTTTAGTTTATTCATGATCATCTTCCTAGTTTTCAACAACAATCAAAAAGTAGTTATTCTTTTTCTTTATTGCAGAGACCAAGTAGAAGTAATACATCAGTTAGGTTTTGGTGGTAAGCAACAGAAACTAACTCTGGGTACTTTGAGCAAGCATAGTAGGTTGAATAACGTTTTTCTCTCACTCCCTGCAAAAGATATCCATGCTCTAGTCTCCGGTATCTGTAAATATGTTACCTTATATGGTAAAAGGGACATTGCAATTGTGATTGAATTAGGATCTTAAAATGGAAGGATAATCCTGGATTATCTTGGTGGATCCAGTCATCCTAAAGTCCCTAGAAGAGGGAGTCATGAAGGTCAGAGGAAGAGGAGGAGATGTGGCAGTGGAGGCAGAGGTCAGGGTGATATGGCCATGAGCCAAGAGATATGAACAGTCTCTAGAAGGAACAGATTTTCCCTCAGAGCTTCCAGAAGGAGTGCAGCCCTGCCAACATCTTAACTTTAGCCCCTTAAGACTCGCTTCAGACTTCTGTCCTCCAGAACTGCAGGGTAATACATTTGTGTTCATTTGTCATCGCAGCATCAAGAAACTAACACAGATCCTTATGGGCTGGATCCTGGATTGCTCCCAGCAACAAAGGAAGAGCTGAAGAAGGCTTTGCAAAGTCCAGATCACCTTCCAGGATATGAAAAGCAGGATATAGCGGCAGTGTCTCCCGAATAAGGTGGAATGAATGTCTTCAACCATTGCTTTCTTTTTCTTTTTTTTTTTTTTTACTTTATATATAAGGGAAATTTATTGGCTTACATAACTGAAATGCCTATAGCATCGGATATGATTGTGTCCAGAGGGCCAAATGATATCTCATATGCTGTCAGTTTTCTTGACATCTTTTTTCCCCCTTCATCTCTCCTTCGTCCATCTTCAACCATTTCTATTCTTTTTTTTTTGAGATGGGGTCTCACTATGTTGCCCAGGCTGGTCTTGAATTCCTGGCCTCAAGCGATCCTTCCACCTTGGCCTGCCAAAGTGCTGAGAACATAGGCAAGTGTCACCATGCCCAGATAATTTTAATTTTTTACTTTTCTTGTAGAGACAGGATCTTGCTATGTTGTCCAGGTTGGTCTTGAATTCCTAGCTTCAAGCGATCTTTCTGCCTCAGTATCCCAAAGTGCTGGGATTACAGGCATGGGCTACCATGCTTGGCATGTTCATTTTTTAAAAAATGAAGACTAAAGCAAAGCAAACTGCCTTCCTCTGTTGCTCCATGGGAGCCCATTCCATCACAGCCAATGGGGACTTTGATTTATCCTGCTCTGATGACTTCATGCAAAACTATCAGCATCACACCTCTCATGGATGTTGTGATTTGCAAAGATGATGATGAAAATACCTTCTATTTGATTTTGTAGGATACTACCTGATTGCCTGTTTATAATTATTTTCTTTATGGACAGATGAAAATGAAAAAGGGCCTTTGGCTTTGGGACATCTAATGATGCCAGTTTCTCCCAAAGTCCCTCTCCAGAAACACTGCTCTGGTGTGAAGCAGGAGATGGAAAAAGATTTTCTCCCTTCTTTCTCCAGGGAAGCAATTGACACAAAAATGACCTTTTGCATTAAACAAGAGCATAGCTGAAAAAGTTATGAGTTTTAAGTAGAGCCTCGGCCTCTCTCTGATGCTTTTGCATCAGCCAGCAGTTACATCACCCTCGGCTGTGTCTTCTCCTGGGTCCATGGGATTTCTGGAGCTGGGCTGCAATCCAGGCAGCTTGCACAACATCTATTATGGAGGCTAAGAATACTTTAGAAATTCCCCAGGTCTATTTTCGGGTTCATTACAGGTAATGTGCTCAGAGTTCAATCTTTACATTTTCTCTCTCAGAATAGTCTTTGTCTAATGGCTTTATTAAAGCAGTACATTCCCTCATGGATTGTGATTAGTTTTCTAATGGTTGTTGCAATTATACACACACACACACACACACACACACACATGTTCACACACTCTACCTAACGCTCCCTATCCCTAAATTGCACTCCACCAAAATTAAGATGGGTTGGATATATGTGTGTGTGTGTGTGTATGTATATATATATAAAATTTATTTATTTATTTATTTATTTATTTATTTATTTATTTATTTATTTATTTTTGAGATGGAGTCTCGCTCTGTCGCCCAGGCTGGAGTGCAGTGGCGCGATCTCAGCTCACTGCTAACTCTGCCTCCCGGGTTCATGCCATTCTCCTGCCTCAGCCTCCCGAGTAGCTGGGACTACAGGCGCCTACCCTCATGCCCAGCTAATTTTTTGTATTTTTAGTAGAGACGGGGTTTCACCGTGTTAGCCAGGATGGTCTCGATCTCCTGACCTTGTGATCCACCTGCCTCGGACATACATATTTTTCACTGACCAATATCAATTTCAGGAGCAGAGAATTAATAGTCATAGAAATAACAAATGATAAAAGGAAACTTTGGCCTCCAGAATAAACTGGCTGTGACATGGAGGAAGTTCCCTGTATTTAAAATCCCTCTTCTGACTGGTAGTTTGGTGTCTATGACTTGGTGGGCCCTGGAGTCTGGACTCCAGGATTCCACTCCTTGCTTTCCCGTTGACTTCCTGTGCAATCCTGATCACATACCATATCTCTTGCAATCTTTGTCTCTTCATTTTGCAAATTAGTGGGGCTTGGGCTATGTCATCTGTCTTTTTGACTGTTGAATCCTAGACTGTCTTAGTTCATTCAGGCTGCTATAAGAAAATATCACAGACTGGGTAGCTTCTAAACAGCAGAAATTGTTTCTCACAGTTCTCGAGGCTGGGAAGTCCAAGTGCAAGATTCAGTGTCTCGTGCAGGCAGAGAGAAAAAAATGTGTGTGTGCCTGTGTTTGTGTATGAGTGCCTGTGAATGTGTGTGT
>NC_045443.1:126334812-126343820 GCF_002776525.5 Piliocolobus tephrosceles | reverse complement strand
GTGTGTGCCTGTGTTTGTGTATGAGTGCCTGTGAATGTGTGTGTGCCAGTATGTGTATGTGTGTGTGCCTCTGTGTTTATGGGTACATGTGCCTGGGTGTGTGTGTGTGTGTGTATGTGCCTGTGTTTGGGTATGTGTGAGTGCCTTTGTGCATATGGCTGCATATGCCTGTGTCTGTGTGTGCCTGTATTTGTGTGCCTGCGTTTGTGTATGTGTGAGTGCCTGTGTGCCTATGGGTACCTGTGCCTCTGTGTGTGTGTGTGCCTGTGTTTGTGTGTGTGTGTGAGTGCCTGTGTATATGGCTACATGTGCCTGTGTGTGCCTGTAGTTGTGTATGTGTGAGTGCCTGTGTTTGCATATGTGTGCGCATCTGTGTTTGTGTACGTGTGTGTGCACATGGGTACATGTGCCTATTTATGTGTGTGTGCCTGTGTTTGTGTGTGTGAGTGCCTGTGAGTGTGCCTGTGTTTGTGTATGTGTGAGTGCCTGTGTGTGCATGCTTGTGTGTACATGTATGAGTGTCTGTGTACATATGGGTGCATGTGCCTGTGTGTATGTCTGTATTTGTGTGAGTGCCTGTGTGTGTGTGTGCCTGTTTGTGTATGTGTGTGTGCATATGGGTACCTGTACCTATGTGTGTGTGCCTATACTTGTGTGTGTGAGTACCCATACATGTGTGTGCCTATGTATGTGTGAGTGCCTGTGTTTGTGTATGTGTGAGGGCTTATGTGTGTGTTCTTGTGTGTATATGTATGAGTGCCTGTGTGCATATGGGTGCATGTGCCTGTGTGTATGTGTGAGTGCCTGTGTTTATTGCGAGTGCCTGTGTGTGTATGATATTGATGTGGCAGGCCTGCAGAGTTCTTTGCATCTGGTTGCACCTCTCAAATACCTTTTTAGTTGAGGCAAGTTCACAGCAATATGCCTAGCACACATTTACGTGTATACAATTGTTCTGTCTTCTGAAACCCACCTAAACCCCCGCTGGACCAAGAAGAATGCATCGTGTGCACGGCTGGCTGGGGGTGGAGAACACTTCCCTTTATACTGCTGCTTAGCACCGCTCGGAAGAAGGTTTACACTGCCAGCTGCCTTTCCTCTGAAACCATCTGGTTCTGACAGGTTCAGCATCACAGGGCAGCCCGCTTCCTGAAAGCACACAGGTGGACAATTCCTGCCAACCCCAGCAGGTATTAGAAACTGCTTATCAACACTGTCTCAAGGCCTCGGAACACGACAAAGGCATAACTATGACTTGGAAGCTTTTTGTATTATTAAATGTTTCTTCTCTCCTTTTACCCTGCTCTGAAGTCCTCCACCCGCTTCCATCATAAATCAGAGAACAGTTCTGTTCTGCTGAAAATGATCAATAAAGTAGGATTCTTGAAATCATGGTCATTTCAAATTTGAAAAAAGCCCGAGGCTTCTGAGAAAACACATTTTTGTTGTTTGATTTACCCTCATAAATGTAAATTAGTTTGGTCATTTTCTAGGTGATCTGTATTTTTAACTTTTAAATAAATAACATGGAATTACTTCTGTGTATGGGTCCATGTGCCTGTGCGGGTGCCTGTGTGAGTGCCTGTGTGCGTGCGGGTGCGTGTGCCTGTGCGCATATGTGTGCTCCTCCGTGAGTGCCTGCGTGCGTGCATGTGGGTGCGTGTGCCTGCGTGCATGTGTGCGCGTGTGCTTGTGTGCATGTGTGTGCGCCTGTGTGAGTGCCTGCGTGTGGGTGTGTGCCTGTGCGCGTGCATGTGCCTGTGCGTGTGTGTGTGCGCCTGTGTGAGTTCCTGCGTGTGTGTGTGCGCCTGTGTGAGTTCCTGCGAGTGTGTGTGCGCCTGTGTGAGTTCCTGCGTGCGTGCGGGTGCGCGTGCCTGCGTGTGTGTGTGGCTGTGTGCATGTGTGTGCTTGTGTGAGTGCCTCCGTGTGTGCGGGTGCGTCTGTCTGTATGTGTGAGTGCCTGTGTGTGCATGATGTCAATGTGGCAGGCCTACAGAGTAGGCCCTTGCACATATATAAACACAAGCACACACACATAGACATATACACACGCATACACGTAGGGGCACATGTACCTATACATAGAAGTGATTTCATGAAGTCATTCCAGAAGTAAATCCATGTTCCTTAACACGGAAGTGTTAAACAGACTCAGAAGTGTGAATGGACTCAAATATGTTAGGGGAGTTCAACTGGCCATGGAGTTGAGGGATTTGTCCCAGGAATGGGTGTAAAATGCCCCACTTCAAATTTCCCACAAGGGTTCTCCTGCAGAGTAGAAAAGAGTGAGGAAATGTATTACATCTACACAATGGAAGACTATTCAGCCACAAAAAGGAATGCATGCACACGACAACATGGATGGATCATGAACATGCGGTGTGAAGTGGAACAAGCCCAACGCAAAGGCCCCATATTACATGGTTCTACTCATATGAAATGTCCAGGCCCGGCAAATCCACAGACAGAACGTGCATTAGTGGTGGCCAGGGGATGCGGGGATGGGGAAGGGAAGTGACTGGTAATGGGTACGGGATTTCCTTTTGTGGTGATGAACGTGTTTTGAAATTAGATAGGGATGATGGTTCATAACCTCGCAAATACTAAGAACCACTGACCTGTATATTTTAAAACAGTACATTTTATGGCATGAGAATTATATCTCTATAAAAAGAAAGGAAAGAGTGTGGGATGGGGCTGGAGCCATGGAAAGGCCACATCAGGCTCAGATCCGGCTTTCGACTCTGGGGTCCTGCATGGCCTCAGAAAAGCCAAAGATCTATCCACCCACAGCTGACTGACCCTGGAAATGGGACTAAGAACAGACACATTCATGGCTCAGAGACCAGACGTCTGCCTAGTAAAGCAACTTTGGGGGTTTAAATTTCATGAGGGTCTGGAGAAAGGGTGAGCTTAAGCTAAAATTTCCCAGAGAGCAGAAAACAACCTCTCTCAATTCATGTGGCCAGGAGTCAAGAAGAGGTAGTAGTTAATAAAAAGGAAAAAAAAAGCCAGGTCACATTTGAGGAGCTCTTGGCATGGGCTAGGCGTTGCTAATGTTCTCACTGCTACCCCAAAGCTACGAAGCAGGTAGTTGTGTTATCCTTAGTCTATGGATGGGGAAACTGAGGCATGGAGCTGAGTGACTTGTCTGGGGGCACAGCCCATACATGATTCAGCCACATTTGAACGTCCAGCCCAGGGCAGGTGCATATGCTCTTGACCACAACTTCTCGGCAGGTCAAGAGCAAGGACCTGAGAGAGAATTGCCTTAAATCCTCGCTCTGCCCTTCTCTTGCTATTATTTAAATGCTCCAAGCATCAGATTCCTTGACTGTGAACTCCCAGAATAATTAGGGTTGTTGTGAAGATTAAATCAGATAATGTTTATGGATTGCCTGTCAGGGTTTGGAACAAAGTCCAAGTTGACTCAAAGGGCAGCTATTAAACATAAATGTGAAGTGTCTCGTATGAGGCAATGGATGGCTGGAGGGAGGCCAAATTCACCCACTTCAATCTCTCTTTTTCTCTGAAAATTGGGGCTGTGCAGAGGGAGGAATAGAAAATAAAATAAAAACAAGTGAAACACATAGCAGACATCCAAACACGTTTAAAACATATTTATGTTAGCACTTTTTGTATTAATTTCAGATTCTTTTCTTTTACAAAAGAGAAAAAACATGGCTGATAACTTTAAAATCTCCTCTGTTATTTTTCCAGTCCTGATCCTCAATTTCTGTCCCTAGGGGCAGTCACTGTCAGGATTTCACCTGTATCTTTCCAGTTTGTGATTCTTAGACTTTTACCAAATATCCATATTCATGTAGAGAAAATATGGTATTGTCTTTTGCTTTTATGTTTTATACAAAAGCACGTTTTACAGTTTATATAAATATATCATATTGTACTTTCATCAACTTCTGTTTTGTTTTTCAAAACACTCAACATTATGTTTTTATGATCTATCCCTGTTTGTGTAGCTGGAGCATTTATTCCTATTTAGATCCATATTTACATATTGATTGAATTCATCTGTCTCAAAACTGACTATATTCCATCGTGTGCCTTTTCTGTATTTTACTTCTCCATTGTCTTACCCCTGGAAACTTACAGTGTTTCAAATTCTTTGCCTTTGCAAATAACTGAATCTCTCCATGTGCGTATGTATCCAGGATTTTTAGCACGTTCTCATCCGAGAAGTGAAATTGATGGGTTGAGAGTCTACACATTTTCCTCTTTGATCCTGCTAGTTGGTGCTTCCAAGCGGTTGTCGTCACACACTCTGAGCGGCAGCATGTGAGGCCGTCCCTCCCTGAGACCCTGGCAAACCCCCGTGATTGGCCAGGTGATGGTTCCAGTTGGTCAGTTAACTGGAACCTGTTGCTGTGACGGGATTTTGTAGATGTGACTCATGCTCATAACCAGCTGACTTTATTTATAAAGGAAGTTTTCCTGCATAATCTGGGTGGGCCTGATCCAATTGTTTGAAAGTCATTTAGAAGCAGAGCCGAGGCTTCCCTGAACAGGAAGAAATCTGGCCTGTGGACAGCACTTCAGTTTGTGCCCCAAAGATCCAGGCTGCCCTTCATGACAGTTTGTCCATGACACATAGCTATATCTGTCTGTCTATCTAGTCTATCAATCATCTGTCTATCTCTTTACGTGTCCATCATGTATCCAATCTATTTTCTATCATCTATCTAATCTGTTATCTAATCTGTCATCTATTATCGATCTTATCTCTCACTATCTCTCTCTCTCCATCCATCCATCCATCCATCCATCCATCCATCCATCCATCCAACCATCCACTCATCTATCTACTTATCTCCTCATCTTGTTTCTCTGTGAACGCTTCTCTCTTACCAGCCTCTTTATTTTAGGTAATTCGGTGGGTAGGGTACCATTTACTTCCCTATTACTGTAATAACTGTGCCTGGCTCATGGTGGCCGTGGAGCTTCAGGGCTTGTGGACTGCAGAGACCTGAGGGCTCTAAGGCCTGGCTTTGGGCCAGTCCCTGATTCCAAGGTCATGGGCACATGGGCAAATGGGGCTTGGCAAGCCTCTTTCTTCCTTGAGGAAGCTGATCCCCGTCTTTGAACTATATGCTGGGAAAGTGACTGCAAAAAGTGTCTGGGAACCACAAACAACAAGTGGGAGTCCCATAGAGAAAGCAGGAATTAGCCTGCCTTACACCTCGCTGTGAAAAATTGGCCCTTCTAAGTAGATCTAAGTGAATGTAAGGGGCTTTTCTAACCATGCAGATTAAACCAGTTGGCCACACATCTCAAAGGAGACCCTGCAGGAACTCCCATTGGTAGTGCCCAGACCCTACATTCTCATTCCCAAATTTAATTTCTGGGGAGAAACTTCTCCTATAGAACTGGCTATTTTAAAGCAAGTTAGAAGCCATCTCATTTTTGAGTACCAGGATCAGAGAGGAAAGGTGTTCCTCAGCCCACCTGGATGAGGAGGAATGCGTTGCCCAGGGCCACACAGCTGGACAGTGACATCATCTTGCTTTTATTTCTTTTATCCACTGCACCTGCCAACTCTCTCAAGTGTGTTTTCTCTAAGGTGGAGCAGACCTTCGGTGGCGACAGCAGCATGCGTTAGGTGCCAGATTCTCTTTAAGTGCTTCATGCGTCCCAGCTCCTTGAACTCTTGGAGGGAGACTCTGTTCTCACCCTGCTTTGAAGCATGAAGAGACGAAGTCAAGAATGCCAACTAACGCACTCAAACTCACAAAGTCAGCAGCGGGGTGGAGCTGAGACATGAACCCCAAGTGAGAGGTTCAGCCCTTGGTTCTTACTCTTTGCACAAGACAACCCTCTAGAAAACAAGCCCACCGAGTGGTGGGGGGGTGTGGGAGTGGGAGTGGATGGGTGGCCCTGAGGGCCTGTCTTGCCCTGGACTGGAGAAGTCACTGGACAGTGGGATATGGACATTTTTCATTTCTCTCCAGACCCATTCTGACATCAATGACTCTTAAATCTATCTATCCAATCCGTCTTCAGTCATCTATCCAAGGACACTTAAATTTAAGGACACTTAAGGATGCTTAAATCCAAGTGTCCTTCCTTCCATCTGCAGCCAGAGAAGCAGTCCACTCTTGCGAATGCCTCCCAAATACAAGGATTTTCTTCCCCGCCCCCTGTCTCTGAGGGAGGAATAACTGGGCGAATGCTCCCTCTCCACACGTACAGGCATCCACAGAGCCCAGGGTGTCTCGCTTGGTCTCCTCTGGGGGCTTGCGGAGGGGACTGCAGACCAAAAGTTTCACATTTTCCCTGAGGAAGGCAACTAATAGGGAAATCTGCTATTCACTAATTCAAAGTAGATGCTGAGAACAGAGATGGCAACCATGTGCTGCTTCTCAGAATGAAAAGAAAGATGGATTGAATTTCTGCGGGGAGAGCAGGTGTCTGTGATGGTTTCATAGACGTCTTTCACATCCCACTAGATCTTGCAGACTGACGAATAAGACAGAGGGGCCAATTCCTGCCCATGGCATGCTTCTATGTGAACTTGTTAGCCAGGAATGAGTTTTACATTTTCAAGGCTTTAAAATAAAAGAAAGAAAAGAAAAACAATATGCAACAGAGACTACATGTCCCGCAAAACTGAAATATCTACTATCTAGCCCTTTATAGAAAAACTTCTCTGATTCCCGAACAAGATCATTTTTTCCAATAGGAGGGGCCCTCTTTCCTCCAAAGGCCTCTTTTAATCCTTGAGTTTCTGGCCATTCTTTCTGGTAGAGCCGTGGAGTCATCTTCCTTTTGCAGATGCTAACTCCTGTCCTCACCGCTTTCTCCTCTTCAGTGGTTACAGCCTCTGATCCACCGTGCTTCCAGTGGGACTTCAATATCAGCATGATGGCTTCCTCCACAAAAGCCTGCACCCTTTGCTCCACTTAGCATAGATTTGCATCTTGATAATTTGCATTGTATGTTTGGACCTATGAGAAGTCTTGTGCTAAACCAGAGGGGCTCATAATTATGATGGTGGGGTAATAAAGTTATTGTTTTTTTAAGTTCTTGGATGATAATTCATTTAGGCAGGAAGCTGGTTAATGGGGGTAGGCCTCTTATGGACAGAAAGGTAGATGATATTAGTGGTATTAGTCAGGTTAGTTTGCATTAAATAGGAAGGGAGATTTGAATTGGGGATAACTTTGTAAGTGGTTGATCATTTACATTTGTGATGATTTTCATGTTACTGACAGTATCTGGTTCTCTGCACATGCTTTTAGCTCAAGGAAGGTGAATATAAACACTTGAATAGCAAGAGGCTCCTAAAACTGACTTTCTGGACTTAATCATAGCAGATAACATTACAACACTGCCTGCTCCAAAGGAAACATATATGAACAGGAAAAAAAAATCATTTCTTCCTCTATCTCAGCTGAAGCACAGTCGGTCAGGGAAACATCCCAGCAGGTTAGGAGGATGCTGGAGACAGCCGGAAGGCACACCGCTCAAGTGGCAGGTTCTGGGGAGATAGCTCACATGGCAGGTTCTGGGGAGATCAAAGGTCCAGTTTTGAAATTGGAACCCAGAAAAGAGGGTCCAGCTGTCAGCATTCAGAGGGCAGCGACCATCGTGGCTTCATGAGTTCAAACTAAAAAGGTGCCTGCCTTGTGACCTCCATGGGAGCTGTGTTCCTGTTCCCGCCTTGTTGGAGCTTTGTTTTCCTCATCTGTGAAATGGGGATAATCCCGCTTTCCTCTAGGGTTACAGGCAAGAGGACCTACAAAAAATCCCAGGTCAGTGCCTGGTACAGAGGTGGCCACTCCACCACCCCATCCCTGTCCTTCATCCCAGGAAACAGAGCCCACAAACTGTCACACTGTATTTGAATGTCCTGATTCACCATGTCACTTCTGAGCTCCCTGTAGCTGCACCAGACTAACAGGTTCCATTATTATGTAACAAAGTTGTGAGTTGCTTTTCAGTTGCCATGGACCCCCAGGTTGAAGGTCACATAGCCTGAGTGTGCCTAGATGAGCCACAGTTGCAAACACAGAGGAACCCTAAGTGCTCAAACTGAGGTGTGGGAACTGAATTAAGAAGAGGGCACTGCATAATAAGGTCCAGGATCCAATCAGATTGAGCCCTGGCATCACTCCATGGCAGGACCCAATCAGATTGAGCCCTGGCATCACCCCATGGCAGGACCCAATCAGATCGAACCCTGGCATCACCCCATGGCAGGACCCAATCAGATCGAGCCTTGGCATCACCCCATGGCAGGATCCAATCAGATTGAGCCTTGGTGTCACGATGGCAGGATCCAGTCAGATCATGCCTCCCTGCATCACCTCATTGCAACATCCAATCTGATCACATCTCATTACCCAAGGCTTATAAAATCCAACTCAGCCCCCAGCTCTAGGAGAAACTGCTTTGGGAATTATCCCAGGTGTTTTCTTTACTTATTAGAAGTAATAAAATCTCCTTGCTAATTCCTCCTTGGTTGTGGTCAGTAGACTTATACCTGCCAAGCAACAGAATCCACCTGTTGCGTGAGTAACAACCCCAGCTTCTCAGCTGCAAGAGGATGAGCATTCAACTGTAACTAATTTGGGAATCAATTTATTATCACTTGGAAGTCAAAGGAGTGGCTGTTTATTTGCACTTACAATTCGCTAAGGAGGCACCATCAGAGGGGACCCGGAGGCATTGGGAAGGTGCTTTGCTGGGGGCTTCAGTGCCTTGAAGCTGAACCCCAGGCTCTGGAGCAAGGTGTGGGCTGGTACTGACCACTCAGTGAATGTGGAGTCTGGGACTGACCTGCCCTGGGGATAAAGCCACGCCCTTCCTGAAGTAAAGAAAAAGAGCTTTTCTAGCTACCAGACAATGATGAAATCTGTTTGGTAGGATAATATTGAGGTACGTTTTCCCTCTCTGTGGCTCCCCCTTCCTCCTATTCAAGCAGGGAAACCAGTTCTGTATGCTTCATGGGGGAAGGAGGAGAAGGACAGAAAACAAAACGCCTCCTGAAT
>NC_045443.1:126277469-126299812 GCF_002776525.5 Piliocolobus tephrosceles | reverse complement strand
ACACACACACACACACACACACACACCTACACACATACATACACACATACACACACACACACACATATATATATATACACTTTTTTTTTGAGATAAAGTCTCACTCTGTCACCCAGACTAGAGTGCAGTGGTGCCATCTCGGCTCAGTGAAACCTCTGCCTCCCAAGTTCAAGTGATTCTCCTGCCTCATTCTCCTGAGTAGCTGGAACTACAGACATGTGCCACCATGCCTGGCTAATTTTTATATTTTTAGTAGAGATGGGGTTTCACCATGTTGGCCAGACTGGTCAAGACCTCCTGACCTCAGGTGATTCGCCCACCTCAGCTTCCCAAAGTGCTGGGATTATGGGCGTGAGCCACCGTGCCCAGCCCAAATATATATATTTTGAGTATAATGGTGTGTTCTCAGCAAAAGAGAGTCTAGAAGGAGCATGCAGCATTTAGCTCTCTGGTATCACTCAGGGTTCTGGCTGGAACAGAAGCCTGCTCAGGTGATTTAACTGGAGGGGGTGTTGTAAAGGCTGAGCTATAAAGCTGTGGGCATAACGGAAGGAAATAGCCAGGGATGGTGCAGCACCCCATGCTAGTCCCAGCTGGGAGCTGTTTCTACCCCCAGGTCTAAGGGCAGGGCAAGGTAGTTGAGATGTTTGAGGACCTCACCCCCACAAGACACACATCAGGCCTGGAAGATGGGGATGCACTGTGTCCCAGGGCTCCCAAAACAGTACCACGGATGGAGGCTGAAACAACAGACACTGATTCTCTCATAGTTTCTCAGGCTGAAAGTCCGAAATCCAGGTGTCAGCTGCAACACAATCCCTCTGAAGGCTCTAGGGAGACCCGTCCTTGCCGCTTTCCTAGGCTCGGCGTGTTGCCAGCTACTCTTTGCTTCCCTTGGCTCCTGGGTGCTATTGGATGCTCCAGTCTTTGTCACCATCCTCACACGGCCTTCTTGTATCTTCCATGTTCAAATCTCTGTCTCCTTGTAAGTACACCAGTCACTGCATTTGGACTCCACTGGAATCCAGCATGATCTCCTCTCTAAATCCACAAAGATCTTACTTCCAAAGAAGGTCACATTCACAGACTCCAGGGGTTAGGACTTCAACCTGCTTTCTTGGGAGGGTGAGCATAATCCAACCCCTTCCCTCCAGTTCTCTCTGGTGCCTCCCACTGGTTAAAGCCCTCCAGCAGCCAGTGGGCAAGGGAGCCTGGGGGCTGTAGTTCACATGGGTCAGCCCCCAGGGCCCAGAGCAGAGCCCAGAAGGGTCTGGAAGGGCAAACCAGTCACAGGAGAAGGCTCCTCTGCCATCTTTTTCCTGATTATCCTTTCTAGCTGCGTGCTTCATCCAGGGGCTCCAAGGATCTCTCAAGCCCTAATGAATCTCCATGACACCCCAGAGAGGTGAGAATTAGATCATCATTTTGCAGAGGCAAGAACAAGTAGCAATGTCTCCTTTAAACAGCCCTACTGATGGCCACTTTATTTTTAATTTGATTTTATGCAGAGAGATAGGAACATGTTCTAGGAATTTTGAAAGCTCTGTGTAAGAAAAAAAAAAAAAACCTAAGTTACCGTCAAGTTGCAGGGGTCAAGGAAAATGATTTCATAATGTGTTTGCAAAGGATGAAAAATGGCAATGATTTGAAACTTTTCAAAATTCCAGGTAAATCTCACCACTTCTCAGGAAATTTAATTTCAGACTAAATATATCAGTCCCGGGGGCAAATAACTTCTTCCTACACCTGCCAAAATTAGTGGTTACTGCCTTCTCTCGAGTTTCATGCCTAAAATTTAGTTTCTTTGTTTTGTGTTTTTTTAAATTTCAAATAAGCAGTAGGAAGAAACTCCATGACATTAATAGAGCTAGAAATCAGTTAGACCCCATCCCCTTGCCCTCCTTGATTTGTCTGACAGCAGCGTCTGATCACTACCTGGACCTCACCTTAGGCAGTATCTACCTGTTTGCTGTCTGTCACTCCACTAGAGTGTACCTGCAGGAAGGCAAACTTTGTCTGTTGACTGCTGTCCTCTGAGGATGTACAGCAATGAATGCCTGCAGAGCTTAGTGTGGGGTTGAATGAATTCTGCTGTTTGTTTATTCCCCCCGCCTTTTTTTTTGTTTGTTTTGTTTTTTGAGACAGGGTCTCATTCTGTTGCCCAGGCTGGGAATGCAGTGGCACCATCATGGCTTACTGCAGCCTCCAACTCCTGGGCTTAAGCGATCCTCCCACCTCAGCCTCCCTAGGAGCTGGGACTACAGGTGTGTGCCACCGCACCTGGCTAATTTTGGTGTGTGTGTGTGTGTGTGTGTGTGTGTGTGTGTGTGTGTGTATATACACATACCAAATTTTGGTACGAGAAACAAGGTCTCACTATGTTGCCCAAGCTGGTCTTGAACTCTTGGACTCAAACAATCCTCCTGCCTTGGCCTCCAAAGTCCTGGGATTATAGGTGTGAGCCATCACGCTTGGCCTTATCCATTTATTCTTAAAAAGAGACCACCACTCCAGCCACTGACTTACAGAAACTATCACATGGAAATCCGTGCCTGGCCTCTGCTTATGTGGCCTCAACTTGGGATGTCAACACTTTTTCCTTACATTGAAGAAGAACTGAACTGCCAACGTTTTTTAGTCCCAAATGCTCCTTCCTTTGTAGTTCTGAAAGCTTTATGTAAGAAAGTGGCCTTGGTCCTCCCATTCAGATACCTCTCTCACCCCAACGCCCAAGCCTAACACTGGCACAGTGGGGGCCAGGGCAGGGAGGAGGGGATTAGGGAGATGTGGGTGCTGGCAGGAGGGCCGTGGAGCTAAGACTGGGAGCTTTCCTGCCCTCACAAGGCAAGACTCTCATTGCCAACAAGCCTGGAGGCAGGATGAGGAAAACGGTGGCCTTGGGAACCAGTGCTCTCCAAATAAAACAGTGCCCAGGGACTGGCAAGTGAGATTCAGGTGGCCTTCCCTTGCAGGGTCTGCTTTGGGGAGAGTTGAGAGCACTTCTCCCTGCTTTTCCCATTGCCTTTATTCAGGGGGAGTCAGAGGCAGTAGGTGATGGGGGAATGCTGGGGCTGAATCCTCCCGTCCATGGCTCTCTCCTTGGATTTAAAAAGGAGCTTCAGAAGGTTTGATTTTAAGGCGAGAACTTCCCCAGCAAGGCAGATTTTCCATCTGTTAAACCCCTATTTCACCTTTCTGAAGTTTGTTTTCTTTAAAACAATCAACAATTTGGAAAATATACTTAATTTGTTCAAAGATCTAACCAGCTGTCTCACTGGCTGCTAACAGCCAACACAGGATTTGCTTTTTGTTCAGTATTTTTTTTTTAATTTCTCATCTTCTAGTCAAAGCTGCAGTTTTATTAGCTAGTTACTTCCAACAAAAGTTTATTTTTTGCCTAGTTATAAATGTCCTAAAGCTTATTCTGAACCAAAACTTTAAGCATACAGAAAACAGGAGAATAGAAGTTCCTCTAAACTGTCTCATCTATTTTCTAATTTTCCATGTTGCTTTGCATAGCTGAGGTCAAGTTGTACATCCCAGGGGATGCAGAACGATGATACTGCATGTATTAGTCTGTTTTCACGCTGCTGATAAAGACATATCTGAGACTGGGTAATTTATAAAGGAAAGTAGGTAACGGACTCACCATTCCATGTGGCTGGGGAGGTTTCACAATCATGGCGGAAGGCAAAAAGCATGTCTCACACGGTGATGGGAAGAGAGTGAGAGCCAAGTAGAAGGGGAAACTCCTTATAAAAGCACTAGATCTTGTGAGACTTATTCACAATCATGAGAACAGTATGGTGAAAACCGCCTCCATGATTCAATTTTCTCCCTTCGGGTTCCTCCCACAACATGTGGGAATTGTGGGGGCTAATTCAAGATGAGATTTGGGTGGGGACACAGCCAAACCATATCACTGCACAAGCACCCAAATCCAGGGTTCGGAGCCCAGAGCTCTGCGCTGGTGCTGCAAAGATGTTTGTTAACCAACGAATTTTTGAATAAAGCTCGTTTGAATTCACATGCATTTACTTGCAAACAAAAGGATCCTGACAAGAGGACAGACATTGCTAGTCACTTCACTTTACATTAAAGGCATTACAAAAACACAACAACCACAGTCATAACAATATATCCATCGCAGGGAGACCTGTGCTCCCTTGAAAAGGACCATTATAATATCTCACACTCTTAAGATGACTTTTCCTTTTCAAAGTATTCGAATGTCTTATCCTTCTGAAATAGGTAAGATAGAAACTGAGCACTTGTAATCCAGAGCTGATGTTGGTGTGTGCTCTAGGACACAGGTCTGCAAATTTTCTCTCTAAAAGGCCAGATAGTAAATATTTTCGAGTTTATGAGCTAAGAGGCAGAACTGAGCATATGAAGTAGCTAGACAGCACCACTTAAAATGTAGATATTTAAAAATGTTACAACCATTCTTAGCTTGCGTGGTGTACAAAACTGGGCAGCAGATTGGATGTGGCCCATGGGCTGTTGTTTGTTGACCCCTGTTCTAGGACATAAAGAGTCAAAAGGAATCATTCCCTAACTTCAAAGTGTTTACAGATCTTTGTGGTAGATGATACCTTCTGGGGTGGACATCTGCTGTTTTGTCTGACCAGCATCTGTTCCCTGTTTCAGTGAAAGCCAGATTTTTCCATGATGCACAGGCTCTTAATCTCACTACACACCTGCCCCACCTGATTCTACACCTGCCCCACCTGACTCTACACCTGCCCCACCTGATTCCACACCTGCCTCACCTGATTCCACACCTGCCTCACCTGATTCCACACCTGGCCCAGCTGACTCTACACCTGCCCCAGGGTGATACATTCCCCACCTGGGCAATAAGACCAACACATCCTTTTGATTTCAGTGATTGGCTTCAAGTTGGGCTCATGACCCAAGCCAATCAGTTCCAATCAGTCCCTGTCCCAGAGGATTTGCTGGAGTGATTGGCGATGAGGTTTCCACTCATTTCTTGATGGACATGATGCTGTGAAGAAGCCAGCATGGCATTGCCGGGGCCACCTTGTGACTAACAAAGAGGAAGGAGAGCTGAGAAAGGAAGAGAAGCCATTGTCCATACCACATCATTTGCACATGTGGGCCCCTCACACTCCAAGTGTGGTCTGCAGACCAGCCGCGCTGACGTGGCGTAGGAGCTTTGAAAAATAAGTTCCCAACCCAGACCATCTAAGTGAGGATGGGCACCTACTCAATATGTACATGTGATCTGCATGCCCAATAATGTTTGAGAAACACTTTTCTAGACTTTTAAACTTACAAGAGCCAAGTTTCAGTTGAGTTGTGTTTGCAGCCTTTATAACTCAAAGAATCCTGAATAATCCATTTCTCATAATCCTGATTAATCCATTTCTCGTAACATGACTCACACAAGTAGCATGTTTGCTTACACGTTCTCATCAGTGTACACTACTAATAGTAATCTAAGAGTGGCCACATTGTGAGTCAGATAGGGGGTGCTGTACTACTGAAGCCCAACGTCACTCATCTACTTTCTACATTTCAGGTTGACCTTGCAGCCCAGTGACAGCCTCTGAGAGTTCAATGCTGAGTGAGCTCCATCATCCTAAGGAAAGAGGAGATGAAGGGGTGTCTATCTCAAGCCTGGCGTGGGGAGCAGGAAGGAGCTAAGTTTGCAGAAAGATGGCAAAGCTGACCATCCTTTTAGCTTAGGGGTTTCCAACCCTGGCTGCACACTGAAATTACCTGGGGAGCTTCTCAAAATCACAGGTGCTCACTTCCACCTGCGGCAATGATTGTGACTTGCTGGACTAAACTTTATGACTAAAGTTGAGAAAGGCTAGGCTAATGAAAAGTAACAACTTCCAGAGTGGGGGAAGATGAGAAACTTTGAAAGTAAACACTCCACAAAACCATTGCAGCAAACATCCCATGACAGATAGGAAGGACACAGGATGCAATCAGGTGGCCGAATGCAGGAGTGTCCAAGGTAACTCAGGACTCACCATAGCCAGAGGAACGATGCCCACCAGGTCCTTCTGGCTGACAAAGATCTCGGACACGGCAATGTCTGTGGTCCCCTTCCGCGGGTACTCCACCTGCCATGTGATGGGTTGAGTCCCCGAAAGGCTGCTGAAACTGGCTATTTCAAAATTCATCTGCACGACCTCATTGAATAAACTGCTGCTCCTGGAAGAGAGAAAAGAAAATGGCTTTAAGCCAACTTTGTTCAAAAGACCCTTCTCTCCTTATAGTTGTACCCAGAAGATAAAGACAAAGAAGTGCCTCTCAGGGGTGGCTCTAGGGTTTCGGTGGCGGTGCCTGGGGCATGGAACCCCCAACGAGGTAAGGACTGGTATCCGGGACAGGGAAGCACCCACACGTTAAGGATACGGGCCAAGAATATTCAACAATGAGCAATAACCTGTGTCTGTGTTGATGAGGCTTTGGGATGATGATTACCATCTCTGCAGATGACGAGCTAACCCAGTTTATTTCACACCTGCAGTGTGCACCTGAATGGCCTCTGTTCAGTTCTGTAGGTGTGGCAGATGCTCTAGGCTGGGGTCCCAACCCCTAAGCCATGAATTGGTACCAGTCCATGGCCTGTAAGGAATAGGGCTGCACAGCAGGAGGTGAGTGGTGGGTAAGCAAGGGAAGCTTCACCTCTATTTACGGCCACTCACCATAGCTCGTATTATCACCTGAGCTCCACCTCCTGTCAGGTCAGTGGCAGCATTAGATTCTCATAGGAGCGTGAACTGTATTGTGAATTGCACATGTGAGGGATCTAGGTTGTGTGCTCCTTATGAAAATCTAATGCCTGATGACCTGTCACTGTCTCCATCACCCCCAGATGGGGCAGTCTAGTTGCAGGAAAGCAAATGCAGGGCTCCCACTGATTCTACATGATGGTGATTTACGTCATTAGTTCATTATTATTCAATATTCATTATTATTACAATGTAATAATAACAGAAATAAAGTGCACAATAAATGTAATGTATTTGAATCATCCCCAAACCATCCTTCCCCCACCACCCCCATCTGTGGAAAAATTGTCTTCCATGAAACTGGTCTCTGGTGCCACAAAGTTTGGGGACCACTGGTGTAGGCCACTCACTCAATAGCACCTTCAACCCCCTCCGCTTGTCCTCCTCTGCTAAAGGGGCAAGAGGCCTAAACTACATTCTCAGATCCCCTTGCTGCTGGATGCAGGAGTGAAGCAGAGTTTGCTCCAGTCAGACCCACTCATTTGGGACGTAGAGGAAGGAGTGGGCTCTAGAGCGGAAGCCAGGAAGGGAGTTTGGGTTTTCTGGTGAGCACAGTGGCCCTGGTTCTCCAGGGGCAGCTGTGGGGTGTCCCCGGCATCCAGGCCCTCACACCATCATGCCAATGGGTGACAGTGGTGTTTCCACCACAACAGTCCTCTGCAGAGGTTGGACCTTTTTCGTCTGTGTTATTGCTGGCTGCCCTGTCCCTGGCTGTGTAGTAAACACATTCAATTCAGTGGTTCTCCTAGAGATTATGTGAATTGCCTAGTATCCTTTAATGACACCTCTTCTGCTTAGAGGGGCTAAAACTTAGCTAAAGGGACTCTTTGTCTGCAACTAAGAATTCTGACCAATTCCATGCATTTGAAATATATGTATTTTGGGAACTACTGTTGGTCCAAACTTTCTCATTTTTTAGATGATAAAATTAAAGCCAATAAAGGAAAGATGGCTTGCCCACAACCACATAGCTAGCTAGTGCAGAGTCAACATAAAATGTAGCATCTCTTGTTTCCCAGTCCAGTGCTCTTTTCAGATCCTCGCCTAAGACAGCTGGTGGTCAAATATGACATCACAAGGCTCCAACAGTTTTTTGTTTGTTTGTTTGCTTGTTTCCTTAGGGCAGGAGACAGCAAACTGTGTCCTGTGAACCAAAGGCAGCCAGCTGCCTATTTTTGTGAGTAACATTTTACTGGCGCACAGCTTTGCCTGTTTGTCTCCGTTTTCCTATGGCTGCTCTCGCGTCATAAGGACATGGTTGAGTAATTGCATCAGTCAACGTAGAGCCTGCAAAACCTAAAATATTTCTTATCCAGATCCTTACAGAAAACTTTTGCCAGTATTGGCTAGAGAAGGTCAGAGAAGGGGAAGTTGGCCAAGTTTTGTAGAGCTGTTGAGTCAATAGAACCGCTATTGGTGGAAACAAGAAGGAAGGGCATGGCAGGCATCATGCTGGGTTTGTAGGGGGGGCAGGTGAGCCTTGGCACCCAGCCTGAGGTGTCTCCAGTGCCCTCTGCTGATATACTAAGGATGAGGCTAAGCGGTGGGTCAGTGGTCAACAAGACCTCAGGCTGCCATCCCCTGGAAGGCTACACGTTTGTAGATGAGTTAAAGGAGATTTTCCATAGCATATCAAGAAAGAAACAACAAATATGCTTAAAAACTGCATCTTGAGCATGTGCCAATGTGAAGAGTAGCAGTGAAACACTTTTCTTTGCTGGGGCACTAATATTGAGTGCACCACTCAATCTTCAGGGCTTGATTGACAGCCATAGCACTAACTCTCCACCACATCACCCTCAGTCCTGCTCAGTGGCTGTGGAGAGATATAATGGGGAGGTTACAGCACCAAACAAAGCACTGGGACTCGTGAATCTTCCTTAAGTTCACAGGGCCGGGAATAGGGCCCAGAGAATCATGATTTATGAGATGCTAGAGATTCCTCTGGAAGGGAAAAGAAATCGAAGGTCTTGACCATCAAGCTAGGGGCTGAAAATCTCAAGCATGAATTGCTGGTCTTTAAAAATGAGGGAGAGGTGTCTTGAGTCTAGAGTGTTTTCAAACTAAGAGATGTGTTCTTGGTCCAGCAGCTGAGGCCCACAGGGGTCTGAGCGTGCACAACTCAACATCCAGGACAGCCTCTCTCACTGCAGGCCTGCAGACAGTTTTGCATTCCAGGGAGTTTAATCTCATCTTCTTAGCAAGCATGCCTGGACCTGATTCTCCTTATCTGCCACTGGGTACTGGTACTGGTGCTGTCCAGGAGCTGCATGGCTACTTGACTGACTCTACTCAGAAAACAATTCAGTTCCCTCAGTATTGGATGTGGCAACCATCCAAATGTCCAAAGACCCCCTTTCAGTCCCAAACGGATGCCTATACTGGCACAGCACCACACAGGTTGCAATGAGCTTTCAGCCCGCACCTCTCTTCACTCTCTTACGAAGTTCTGCGAGCATTGCAACCACTCACATCATCTCTCCGAGACTCAGAGGCACCATCTAGAAGATTGAAATAATGACATTCCCATTGTGCTGGGAGGAAAGAGGCATGAAAAAGAAGCCAGCCCAACTTCTCATGCTCCAGCGGCAGCCTCCTCCACTGCCATTATGCTAATGAAGGGCATTAAGAAAGGCAAAGTCACCAACAAGAGAAAAGAGAAGGGGTATTTTTCCTTTTGGCTTGAAACACATTGTTATGTGATTTTCCTGAGCAGTGAGGTGACCTCCTGAAAGTGTTTTGTTGTAGTTGGCATAAGAATTAAAGTAACAGGTGACTGTTGACAATATACTCACTATGTACCAGGCACTGCACCAGGTTCCACACGTACCTTATTCCAAATCCCAATACAAACCCTGAGGTGGTGATTAAGGTTCTCATTCTGCACCAGTGCCAGAGCAGACACTCTTGAACCTCTGCAGCCAGAATGTGTGTTTGCATCAACTTGCTCTTCAACCACAGATAGAAGGGGGCAACTCAGCAGGATCCCGTTTGAAACATTCTGCAGCTCCCCACTCAGATGCCCATCACTTGTGAGCCAACTCAACCTAATCTTGGTTTCAGAACGGCAAAAAAATTTACAAGTTTCACAACTGGATGAGAGCTCCAGCTTTCTGGCAGCTGCACAGAATTCTAGATCAGGGTGACATGAGGGCAAGCTCTCTGGTGTGCTGCGGGCAGGGGCCTGGTTAGAACACTGACATCTGTCTTTCAGGGAGTTGGAGATCTCTGACAAAAGGGAGAAGAGGTAGTTCTGTGTCCACAGGGACCCTGGGAATGAGTGTGATAGAGCAAAGGTCAGACCAGACTGATCCAACAGAGGAACGAGCCACCGGGAGGCCTCAGGATTCAACCTTCTGACACAAGACAAAGAATTCCTCTGGGAAGATACAGAACCAGTGCCCTCATTTCTTTATTTTTGTGCATTCATATTCTTTCCTACCCTTTCTCCACCCCCACACAGCCCTTGTCTTCTTTGTCTCTAAAAAATGCACAGTATGATGTATCTAAGTTAACGAAGATGCAACCCTACTTTGAAACTTGACGCTTTTGTGGAGATGAGTGACTGGGCGATTTGGTGTTGCTGGTTCCGCTCTGTTCATTTTAAGGGAGGTCTCCACTCTGTCCTTGCTGACTTAGGGGACGGCTGGCCAGTGGTACTGGATAGCAGAAGATTTTCCTAGAGAAGCTGGGAATCTAAGCTTTTTTTTCCTCTAAAATTTCTGGATTTTCCATTATAAGAACCTTCACTTTTTAGCTGTAGCACAGCTCAGACAACATCTCTGCTGACTCTCAGTTTCCTGTCTCTGTCTTAGAAGGTGTCCCTCCAGTATCTACATATTCTGGCAATAGCATTTGATAGAAATGTTGTGACCTGAGATGGAAGATGTCCTCCCAAAAATGATGAATGTGGTGATTCTCCAACAGTGGTGCCCAGGATCCTTGGTGCTCCAAGGGGTGAGACAGGCGTGAGCGTGGTCCCTAACCCCGCTCCTGCCCCCGACATACTCCTGTCGCAATGAGAGCACCTCCAATCAGATGTGTTGTCAACGTTAGGCCTCCAGCAAGCATTTCATTCAAATAATGAAAGAGAAAAGAAGAAATGAAACAATAAATGAAATGAAGAAGAGAGGAGAGGAGGGAAGGCAGGAAAAAAGTGGGAGAGGGAAGCAGAGAGGAAGAAAGTTAGCAATTTGAAACGAGACGAAAAGCCATGGCCCTTTAAGGGGGGCACATGTGGGTCAGGATGCATGCTGTGGGCTTCAGACGGACTTCCTGACTCACAGCCTGGCTTCCCCGGGTACTGGCTGGATGACTGAACAACTCTGCCTCACTTTTTCTATTTGCAAAATGGGGATGTTAATCCCTCCCATTTTGGAGTTGATATGAATGAACAAGTCCAAGTACTTAGAACGGAACTTGGCTCCAGCAAGCATCAATAAATGGAAGCTGTTTCTTGTGTTTAGCAGGACTTGACATCGCGTTCAGGTTCAGTGGCGTTAGGGTTGGCTGCCTGAAGCCACCATTCAGACACTCTTGAAGCCTGGTCCAGGAGCTTCCTGAGAACGAACCACAGTGGAGGGGAAGGCTCTCAACCACTCACTGTGAACTGGGACTCACTAAGATGTGTATACAGTGCATTTCCTGAGTGCCTGCCTCTGTGCACACAATGCCATAATGCACATTGTGCTGGCAGATAGAGACTAAAAAAAAATAAGAAATCTTTTCTTCTTTCAAGTCTTCTGCAGTCAGTGCCTTTCCACTGACTCTAATCAGACTGAAATATTTGCTAAGCTTTGCCTTGAAGGGAGCAAGAGTCTTTCACATCAGCTCATATGGGGCTTGTGATGTTGTTGGAGTAATAAAGAGAGGAATTTAAACACTTAAGTGACTCCAGAGAGCACCCAAGAACTATCACCTGCTAAATCAATAGTGTAGATTTCTTGCGGTAACTCTTGAACTAAATTTTCAAAATTGGCTTAAAAAGCTCTTACTCAAAAGCAGATAAATTCTCCCAGCAGTCACAATAAAGTTTGGACCACTGGAAACCTAATTTACCAAACCTCTTAGCCGTCAGACTCTATTTGGTAAGAAAATTGAGTCTGGGGATGTGTTAAAAGCCAAAAGGGCTTTACCTCCCTACTATAGGGAGTCAGGGATTTCAGCTCCAAAGTTGGTTGACAGCTTAGTGCCCGCAGAAAGAAAAGAGACCAACCAAATAAAGAAAATCAACCTTCTCATAGGGAAGCCGCTTCAGGAGAAGAGAATCACTCGATCCAGGCTTTGCTTTATTCATTCCACCTCATGAGTATTTCATGAAGGCAAGGACACTTGCTTCCTCACTGGGAAGGGCTTTCTTAGAAAGTCCCATTGACTCTAATGTCAGCACTCACACCTGAGGGCTTTCGGGGATCTCTACATGGTGCAGAGGCACGTCCCTTGGTGGTGTGAGTTGCAAGCAACAGAAAACACCCTGCATTGATTGACAAGGAAAAGAGAATGGAACAAATGCCTCAGAATTACCAGGCCGACTGGAAAAATAGGCATGGGGCCTAGGTGGGAGAAAAGGAAGCCTACAAAGCTAGAACCTCAGATGCCACTTCTAGAGAGGACAGTGCTGCTGATGTCAAAAACTTTCTCCTGTTCTTGAGTCTTTGCCTTAAGGATCCATCATTCAAAGGTCTGAGTAAGGAGCTCTGATTGGCTGAGCTAAGCTAACACACCCAGATCCAATATGCCAGAGGAATGAGAAAGAATCTGGCCTGTTATAGAGGGAGTCCCTCCTTCATCCAAGGTCTCTGTACCTAGTTCAGGGTGTGGGATAACAGAGACGGGTAGCAGGGAGGAGCAAAGTGCATGAAGCTCATCCCATTTCCAAGCACCTTCAATTGCATTATGAGTTCAAATTTGAAAAGCCAAACAGGCTGTGCAGGGTGGCTCATGCTGGTAATCCCAGCACTTTGTGAGGCCAAGGCAGGTGGATCACCTGAGCTCAGGAGTTTGAGACCAGCCTGGGCAATATGGCAAAACCCTGTATCCACAAACAAAGGGGTAAAACAAAAATAAAAACTAAAAATTAGTCAGGGTGGTGGTGCAGTCTGTAGTGCCAGCTACTTGGGAGGCTGAGGTGGGAGGATCCCTTGAGCCTGAGGAGGTGGAGGTTATAGTGTTGCAGGGAGGTGGAGGTTATAGTGTTGCAGGGAGGCAGCGGTTACAGTGTTGCAGGGAGGCAGGGGTTACACTGTTGCAGGGAGGCAGCGGTTACAGTGTTGCAGGGAGGCGGAGGTTACAGTGTTGCAGGGAGGTGGAGGTTACAGTGTTGCAGGGAGGTGGAGGTTACAGTGTTGCAGGGAGGTGGAGGTTACAGTGTTGCAGGGAGGTGGAAGTTAGAGTGTTGCAGAGAGGCAGGGGTTACACTGTTGCAGGGAGGCAGAGGTTACAGTGTTGCAGGGAGGGAGGGGTTACAGTGTTGCAGGGAGGCGGATGTTACAGTGTTGCAGTGAGGTGAGATCTGGCAACTGCACTGCAGCCTGGGTGACAGAGTGAGACCTTGTCTCAAAAAAACAAAACAAAACAAAACAAAACAAAACAAAACAAAACAAAACAAAAAAACAAAAAAACCCAAACAAGCCACATTTCACATTTCACTTCTCTCTACTCCATTCTCCAAAGTCTAAAAATTTACAGAAGCAGATAATGCATGAAAAGGTGAAAAAAGAGAGAGTATTGCAAATCATATTGATGCAGTGAAACTGCTTAAAAGAATTGCAATCCTTATGGAAGAAACCTGAGTCTCCCCATCCTCTAAAGCAGGGGCTCTCCATCCTGGCTGACTATTATAATTACCTGGGGAAATTAAAAGCAAAACAATCAATAGCTGTGTCTACCCTACACTAACAGAATCAGAATCTTGAGAGGTGACACTCAGACATTAGTATTTTAAAAACTTAAGTGATTTTAATGTGTTGTCAATGTTGAGAATTACTGCTGTACACAGAAGTGTTTTCTCTCTGTGATTAACAAGCTTTTCAGTCTCATTTTTTCTTTTATTTCCTAATTTCTATGCACAGATACGGTGGGTAGATCTTACAACTCTGGGTTCTTAAATGAACACATTTGGGTTTGAATTCTGACTTCACTATTTAGCAGAGGGGTAATCTTGGGCAAATTACTTAACCCACTAGTTCTCAACCATGGTGTGACACACAGATAATTCTCATGCCTGGGTCCCATCTCAGAGATCTGGCTTTCATTGGTCTGAAGTGGGTCCTGGCTGCTGGGAGTCTTAAGAGATCCCAGGTGATTCTAATATGCAGGGATGTTTAAGAGCCTTTAACTTTGCCTCGAGAAGAATCGGTTTTCGACCTGTAGTAAGCCAACCCTTGTGAGGCTGTTTATTGCAAGGATAAATGGCATAGCACACATGTAGAGCTTAATGCATATGGTAGCGACTACCCACCAAGTGGAAGCTCTTAGCATTGCTACAATTATTTCTCCTGTTTAATAACCCAGAAAGACTTCAATGCATTTATCTTTCTAAGGCCATGTGTCCTAAGGTTTGCTGAAGTTACCAGGTGAGCCACGAGACTTTATCTAAGCTCCCCAGGTCCTGATCTAAGTTACCTTTCCAGAATCACATTTAGCATCCCTTCCTTCCCCGAAATTTGGCTAGACCTGGCCCTGTGATTTATTTTCCTTGCTGCAGCACAGCAGGAGAGTGTGACCACAAGCTTTGGCGTCAACGCCCTGGGTATGAATCCCACACTTAACTATTTACTAGCCTTGAGACATTACTCCTGTGATTCGTGCTTTCAAAACCTCAGTTTCCTCATCTGTGAGATGGGATACACAGTCTGGCCTTGCAGGGTGCTATGCATACTTAGAGAGATAAATGCGCATACCTAACACGCCCAAGGAGTCAGGCACATAGGTGATGCTCCACAAATGGTGGTAGCTGTTACTATGACATCAGTCATTGTGTGAGGAGTAAACGCAGCTAAAATCGCCAGAGTCATCCTTTTTTTTTTTTTTTTTTTTTGAGACAGAGTCTCCCTCTGTCGCCCAGGCGGAGTCTCCTACTGTCGCCCAGGCTGGAGTGCAGTGGCCGGATTTCAGCTCACTGCAAGCTCTGCCTCCCAGGTTTAAGCCATTCTCCTGCCTCAGCCTCCCGAGTAGCTGGGACTACAGATGCCCGCCACCTTGCCCGGCTAGTTTTTTGTATTTTTTAGTAGAGACGGGGTTTCACCGAGTTAGCCAGGATGGTCTCGATCTCCTGACCTCGTGATCCGCCCGTCTCGGCCTCCCAAAGTGCTGGGATTACAGGCTTGAGCCACCGCGCCCGGCCAACCAGGAGTCATTCTTGAATTCCTTCTTTCACATCCCACATCTGATTCATCAGGATTATCTTGAAAACACATCCCGAACCTGAGCACTTCCCACCACCTTCATTATGACTGCTCCAGCCTAAGCAACCATCCTCTCTTACCTGGGTCATTTCAATGCCTCCTAACTGGGATGCCCATTTCTGCCCTAAACCCCACTACCCGTACATCTCTCCTCAGTGCAGCAGCCAGAATAATTCTCCTGAAATGTGACTTGGGCCATGAGATTTCTGTGGCCTAAACCTGCAAGGGCTTCCCCGTCTCACTTGGCCTAAGCGAAAGTCCTCTCCAGGGCTTGTGAGGCTGAGCCTGACGGGTGCCACCCACCCTCACCCCTGGGACTCTCCTACCCCTCCCCTTGCTCATTCTCCTCCAGCCCCACTGACCTCCTGGAAGCTTTCAAACACTTCAGGAACATTCCTGCTTTAGGAACGTTGCACTTTGCTCCTTCTTCTGCCCGGAATAATCATCCGCCACACATCCTGAGGCTTCCTCAACTCCTTTAGGTCTCCGCTCACGTGAGCCCCCCCATGTCACCTCCCACCTACACCTCCTGCCTTCTCTTCTACTTCTGGCCTTTCCTACAGCATCTTCACCCTCCCACCTGTCCTGTATCTTCCTTATTCATCGTATTTGTTGACTTCTTCCAGCTCCTCTTATCTAAAATGTAAGCCCTGTGAAAGGGTTTTAAAAACTTGTTTTGTTTACTGGTGAGCTCCAGCAATAACAGGACTTCATATTCATAAAATGAATTTTAAAAATTCTAGAAAAGATCCACTCTCTGAAAAGTTTGTCAATACATAAGAGAGGCCCCTGGAACCAAGACGTGCCCCTTTGATGAGTCGCTTGGCGTGGAGGTGAGAGAGGCAGGGAGGTGCGTCCATCTGTGGCAGGGGCCACAAACTCAAGCGCCTTTGGAAGCCAGGCAGGTGGAAAGCAGGTGATTGCCTGTCACACACAGGCTGTCACACACTAGGGGCCCTCTGCCACATTTAGGGGCAGCTGCTTCCCAGTTCTAGCCCACCACAGCCAGGCGCAAATCTAGGTCCCTTGTTGGCAGAAATTCTGTTTTCCAAGAATAAAACAGAAGTTTGGATTTTTAAAAAATGGGAAATCTCCCACTGCGTACATGTTGAAGCAAATCCAATTAAGAAAGGAGGCTGGGCAGCGAGGGAAATACAGGCAGGGGGAATAAAACCACGGATGAAACGAAGCCCTTAAGAGAGGAGAGACCATGGGAGCTTCTGGTTTTTCCTGGCCCCTCCTGTGTGAAAGCCCCAGGGGATGGCTCCAGGGAACCCCTGGCCACACGGGGAAGGGGTCCGTTGTGCTCTTGAGAGCCTGATGGTTTTTATTTTCCACGCAGGATGCAACTTCCTGAAGCAGAGCAGGTGGCCTGCATGGGCCTCGCATACCAGAAGTGTGTCATGTAGTCATCCTCCAGCAGCTGAAGCTTGAGCTAAATTAGGTCACACTTCAGGAAGTGCGGCTGCCAAGAAGACCTCAGAGGTTCGGGTGTCTTGGCTTCACGTGGCCCCTGGCGCAAGCAGGCTCCCGATGCTCCACAGGCATCACAATGGGCTTCCCCGTGCTGCAATGGTGGGCCCTAGGCCAGCCCAAAGTGGGCACTGAGTCCAGCCCTTCAGATCTAATTAACATGCTGGACAGAGGGTTCTGCCAAAAAACAATGAATCTTTCAAAGTGATTCTCAGATAAGATGGAACTGGAGGGCACGGAGGCTCTAAAGACCTCCACAAATGACCTGAAAAGATCAAGGAACCTGACAATGACTCTTTCACATCTTGCTCTCCAATGAGTGTAAATTCTCCAGTGGGAGACCAACCTTGCTGCCCAGGACCTTATGAGACACCTGAAGCAATAGAAAGGGGAATGAGGGAAAACCCAGTGGTGCCTCACGCATGAAACTGTCCTCTCCTACTTCCGTCTCCCCAGCCGATACCTCAGGAGGTGGTTTGACGTGATGTCACAGGGTATCGAAGGCTGTCACGCCAGATCTGTCACGCACCCCCATCCTCCTGTCCCACCTGGTCTCTGTGATGGTTAATGTTATGCATTACCTTGACAGAGCCATGGGATTCCCAGACACTCGGGCAAACATTATTCTGGGTGTATCTGTGAGGGTGTTTCTGGGTGAAATTAACATCTCAGCTGAGTGAAGCCCTTGGCCCCCGGCAATGTGGGTGAATGTCATTCAGTCAACTGAAAACCTGAACAGAACAAAAGGGCTGACTCTACCCAGAGTAAGACGGAATTCCTCCTGTCTGATTGCCTGGGACAGCAATTTTTTCCCTGCCTTTGGACTCAGAATGAGATACTGTCTCCCTGGTTTTTACACCTTCAGAATGGAAATACTTTGCTGGCTCACCTGAGTCTCCAGCTTGACAACTGCAGTGTTCGGGACTTACCAGCCTCTATAATTGCATGAGCCAACTCCTCATTATCTATCTATCTATCTGTCGATCGATCGATCTATATTCCATCTATCTATTCATCCATCCATCCATCTACCTATCCATAATCTGACATCTATCTATGTATTATCCACCTATCATCCATTTATTCATCTATTATCTATATATCCATCTATTTATCTATCTATCCTTCCATCTATCCACCCATCTATTATCTATCTATGCATCTATTTATTATCTATGCATCCATCTATCCATCTGTTATCTATCATCTGTCTATCATTTATCTATGTATCCATCTATTATCCATCCATCCATCTATCATCTATCTACTATCTATTCATTATCTACCTATTCATCCATCCATTTATTATCTATCCATCCATCCATTATCTATCTATCCATCCATCCATTTATTATCTATCTAGCCATCTATTATCTATTCCTCTATGATCTATCTATCCATTTGTATCATCTACCTATTATCTATCTGTCCATCCCTCCATCCATCTTCCATGCATTATTTATCTATCTAGCCATCTATCCCTCTATGATCTATCCATTTGTATCATCTAACTATCCATCTATTGTCCATCTATCAATCTATCCATCTATTTCTCTATCCACACATCCATCTATCCATCCATCCACTCATTCCATCTATCCACCAATCAATTAATCATTCTATCCATTCTATCTAATCTTCAATAAATCAATCCATCTGATCTATTCATCAACCGATCTATCATATCTATCCATCCATCCAATGTAGACATAAATCTGTCTATCTAAGTCTATACCTATGGACTCACCCACCCCATTGGTTCTATGTGTCTGGGCAACCCTGACTCATACAAGTTCCTTGCTGGAAAGGCTTTGCATGGGAGAGGCAAATTCCACCAGGGAGAGGGACACGGAGGGAAAACGCGCACCTTCGACATTCTCTGTTGACACTCTCTGCCCTCTGCACTTCCCCATTCCACAGCAGCTAACATGACCCTTCTCCCACTCTGGCCAGACCACAAGTGGAGTTCTTCCCTGGCCTGACCACAGCTGGAGTCCTTTCCTTAAGGACACAGAATTCTTCGATTCTAGCTTTGTTTCTCAGGGCCTCCAATTTGCCTCCTGCTCTCGCAGACACTCTAGTTTGCACAGTTTTATATGATGCTATGAAATGTTAACCAAGCAATTTTCCTCACTGGTGATGAACTGAGTTTTTTTCCTGTGCCCCAAGTCCTGGAAGTTAGCGAGGAGGCTGCTGCCGCCCTCAGAAAAGCCAGCACAGTGGAAGAAAAGAGATGTAACATTTAGGGCTCCTAAGTAAAAAAGTAAATACATAAAGTAATCTGTAGACTGGCTCTACGTGAAGAAAATATTCGGGAAGAATACTCACCAAGCCGTCCACCCAGCATCCACTCCTGGCCAGACTAAACACAGGCACGGAGGGCCTGCTGGAGGGGAGAGGCGCGAGTGTGTGCACGTCCTTTGGAGGGCTGAGCTCAGCCCTCACTTTAAGCCAGTTTCCTGTGCTCTCATTCCCTCTGTTGTAACTGCTAAAAGCAGCATCTGTTCTTTTGGTTAGACGCTGTGGTAAGTTATTAAATGGTCTCAGATGCTACCCACCCCAGTATGCACACCCCTCTGCAAGGGGACTCTGCTGTGCCGCCCATCAAGAGGAGCATCTGTCTCCCCACCCGCCTCAGTATGCACACCCCTCTGCAAGCGGACTCTGCCCTACTGTCCAACGGTCCATCGAGAGGAGTATTTGTCTCCTCACCTGTCTCAGTATGCACACCCCTCTGCAAGCGGACTCTGCCCTGCCGTCCATCGGTCCATTGAGAGGAGCATCTGTCTCCTCACCCGCCTGAATCTAGGCTGGCCCTGTGATTTGTTTCAGCCCCTGAAAGGCTGCAGAACAGATGATACAAAATTTCCAGGGCCTTGGAGAGCCTTCTAGATGCTTTTTTCACTCTCTCAGAGCACTGCTCTGAAGTCAATGTGTCATGAAGACCCCTAGATGCAGGATCCCATGGAGAGGGGAGAAGCCTGGCCAACCCAGCCACAAGTGACTGCATCAGATGGATACAGCTCCAACAGAGGAACGGGCCAGAAAACTCTGACTTATTGTGAGAAATACCAAATATTTGTTTGGAGCCAGTAACCTTGGGCCACCTTGCCAAGCAGCAATAGATGAAGGTTCTGATTTCTAGAGTTCTCTTGCTCATTCCCGAGTGATCCTAAAGTCTCCTCTGCACTTTGCCAGCAGCATGTGGCAGAGGTAGATCAGGATTAGCCTGGGATGCCCAGGCAGAGAGGAACTCAGAAGAAGCCACCCCAATCCCCAGGCCCCTAAAGCCCTGAATGGTATGGAAATCAGTGGGACATTGGCCTAATTCCAGGGTAGGTCACTGAAGTTAGCTGAGGCGAGAACTGAGGCAAGTGTGAACCTGGCCTCAGTTTCTTGCAGGAAGAATGGGTGGAGCAGTGAAGATAGCACAGTCTATGTACTTGGAGACCAGGTATAAACATGGATATGAAGCCTCAGTGAATTTCAAGGCTAAATGATGGAATTACAAACCCCTGTGAAGGAAGCCACAAGAGGGCGAATACCTGAAGACCTAACATTTCCCACACAGCGCAGTGCCGTGATGAACTTGCCCTCCTGGGTCTATCTTGGGCAGATCGGGCAGAGTTCGAGAGGTTGAATCTATCGAGTTTCAACCTGAAATGGCTTATCAGACCTGGAATGAGTGAGATGAAGTTTTCTGCCACCAGATAGAATGGGGGGAGACACCAAGTTCAATGCCTGGTGAAGAAATAGGGTTGCACAGATTGTTTTTGCATGCTGGAGCTTGTAGATTGGAAATACACTCATGCGGTGGTCAGCTGAAGTGGATTATGGTTTAGCAACCTTTATTTCTTATTTAAGAGACAGGGTCTCGCTCTGTCAGGGATGGAACACAGTGGTGCCATTGTGGCTCATTGCAGCCTCGACTTCCTGGGCTCAAGTGATCCTCCTACCTCCTGAGTAGCTTCCACTACAGGTGCTGGCCACCACACCTAACTAATTTTCTTAATTTTAAAGTTTTGTAGAGACAGGGTCTCAGTATATTGCTCAGGCTTGTTTCCTGGCCTCAAGCAATCCTCCCACCTTAGCCTCCCAAAGTGCTGGGATCACAGAAAAGAAAACTGTGAATATCAGGAAACTCTGCTCCCAGAGCAAGCACTCGGCCACCATACTCAGCCACAGAATGTTTATCAAATGACCAATATGAGCCTGGCCTCAGGATCTGTAACGTTTTTACCTCCCAAATCGTGACACTAGGTTGGCACAAAAGTTATTTCCATTAAAAGGCAGTTGCTTTCTTACAAGCCTAATAATAAACTGTCCCTCCACCGCCACTGCACTGATCCCCTTCCCTACCCTCTTACCAAGTCCTTCTGCCTTAGGACGACGCAAACTCGCCAAGCGCCCTCCACCTCAGTGCCCCACCTGTGCTTTTCCCCAAGGCTGGCCCATCTTGGCATTCACCCCATGGCTCACTTATTCATGACATCCACCCTGGTCACACGGGACTCACTCAGCCACTTTATGTATATGGCCTCGGTGCAGGATGCATTTCTATGCGTTTGGTGTTCACCATCTGCCTCCTCCTTTCTCTGGCATGAGCCCCATGACAGCGAGGACACCATTCTAGTCCCCGTTATCGCTTCATGATACATCACAGCACGGACTCGTAGAAAGTGCACAGCAAATGTTTGCTGAGTGAAGAATGACTGGGTGATTGCTCCAGGAGCCGAGGGCCCTGACAGTCATACTTTTGTTTCCTTCCACAAGTCAGGTTGGTATTCATTTTTACTCAAGGGAGTAGGCCTCTCTGTGTAGCTGGAGAGGACAGACACATCCTTTGAAGCTATCAGCCTTTCCAGAAGGGTTGAGCCCATTCCAAGAGAGAAGCAAGACACAGAGCTCACTGGAGACCTTCCAGGAAAGACACGCTCCAAGGTCCACTCCTAAAACTTTGCATTTTCAAACTATCACAGACGACAGAAACTGGATTTGCTCCAAAGCTTGCTATTGAATTTCATGCCTGCTGAGCGCTTCTAAACACAGAATGAAGAGGCTGAATTAACTATGCAAAAGGATCATTTACAGTTAATTTTCGTAATTGATGGATTGAGGGTCTCTGTGGTAGCACTAACTGCTGAGACTAAAAGGCCCGAGGGCGATACAGTTTTTACATTGAAAACACATGGCTTTCTCCACTCAGCATCCAACGCTTTCATCCATTCATCCATCCATCAAGCATTCGCCAGGCACCAGATTTGTGCCAGGCACAGTGGGAGAGGTGTAGAAGCGAATCACTGTGGTCCATGGGGGGCCCCAGACCGCCACAGGGAGTTCCCTCGTACCTGCAATCAGTGCCCCGTCCGTTTGGCTAAAGACACGCGAGGAGACTGACCAGAGTACACTGGAAGGCGGCAAGTCTTGGGGCTGCTCTGCTCTTGTCCCTGCGCTCCCCCCGTTCCACACAGTTGCAGAGGTGTTTCCCACGCAGGCATGCGTCCGCTCGACTTCAGAAAGGCACCCAGTTCTCACTGCAGCACTTCCCTTTGTATTTAGGGGTCTGTATGAGTTTGTATTAATAAAGACATTACCCAGTCTTGGGTAATGTCTTTATTAATAATAATATTATTATTTTTATTATTTATTATTAATTAATTTATTATATTATATATTATATATTTTATATAAT
>NC_045443.1:126242697-126277369 GCF_002776525.5 Piliocolobus tephrosceles | reverse complement strand
ATATAATAATTTATATATTATATATAATAATTATATATAATATATAATATATACTATATAATAATTTATATAATTATAATAATAAATTTATTATTTATTATAATTAATTAATTATTAATTATTTATTATTGATATTATTAAAAATAAAGGAAAGAGGCTTAATTGCTCACAGTTCAGCATGGCTGGGGAGGCCTTGGGAAACTAACAATCATGGGGGAAGGAGAAGTAAACATGTCCTTCCTCACACGGCGGCAGCAAGGAGAAGTGCTGAGCAAAAGGGGGAAAGTCCCTCATAAAACCATCAGGTCTCGTGAGAACTCACTCACTGTCATGAGAACAGCAGCATGGGGGTAACTGCTCCCATGATGCAATGACCTCCCACCAGGTCCTTCCTATGACAGACACGTGGGTATCATGGGAACTAGAATTCAAGATGAGATTTGGGTGGCGACACAGGCAAATCGTATCAGGGTCCATAGTACACTCATTCTGGAATAATTTACACTAACAATCTCTGTCCTCTTGTTCAAGGTCCTCAACCTTGGCTGCACGATAGAATCACTTGGTGAGCTTTAGAAGAACACTATTGCTTTTTTTAAAAAAACTTTCCTTTTTTCTTTCTCCTTTGCAGATTCAGCTGATCCGTGGTGGGCATGGGTATCACTTTTCATTTTGGTAAAGCTTCCTAGGGTATCCCTACATGCAGCCAGAGTTAAAAAGGGTTTTTTAAGGGAATAGTTTCAAATATGGAGATGCTACTTCTGTATGAAAGTAGCAGCAGCAAAAGGCAACGGTATCCTCCAGAGCAACGTGTCAGAGGCCCAGGTGCCCTGGCCGCCATTGCTGCTCCAGGTTTCCCGGTGCCACAGGAAGGTCCTGTCCCCCAGTACACAGAAGGGCTCAGTCACTGGGTGCTTCTTATTCTTTGCTTATCAGGCAGGAAAACCAAGCTCATCCTAGTCAGTTCTGCAGCAGGGATTTAATTCTGGTTATAAAGGTGTAGAAGGAGCAGACAAGTTAGGTAACCTGAGATTATCAACGAGAGGAAGATGCTTCCACCTTCAGGGTCAAGGGACAAACAGTGGGGGTGATGACCCCAGGGGTGAATTCACTGGATGAGAGAGCTGGGTCTACGCTGGGAGCTGCCCTGTGGGAGCTGCAGCTGCAGAGGAACGGGGGCCACTGCCTGAGACACCATCAGAAGCAGAGGCCAAAAAGACCCGGGCTTTGTCTTTCCTTCCCACTGTCAAGTGTCCTCCAGGGCCTCCTGCTGGCTACATGGAGCCAAAATCCAGTTGGCAAGGGGTCTGGAAAACATAGTTTGCAGGGATCGCTGAGCGAAGGAGGGGCAGGAAATGGACTGAAACTAGACGAGCCACTGTGGGAACACACTCCCACCCCAATCTCGCCCAAACCCCACCCCAGCCCCACTCCTGCCTCACCTCCAGCTCAGCAGCACATGGTCCCAGCATTACAGTAAGATGTGGCGAGGGCTACGATATGAAGAAAGCCTGGCACAGGCCCTAAAACTGGGGCAACTAAACCCAGGGGGTGAGAGGGTTCCCTGAGATGGGGCCTTTGAGCTGAAAGCTGAACAATAAATGAGAGAAAGCCAGGAGGAACAGGCAGGGGTATTTTAGGAAAGAGGGGCCACTGGGAGTGAAAAGACTCTGAGGAACTGAAAGAAGATCACTGGCCCGAGGGTGCAATGTGCACAGGCCCAGACACATTCTCACATCGGTGAGCAAGTCTGGGCCGGGACCCTGCATCGTTGCTGGGTGGTGGAAGGGGGCTGGGCTGTCTTCCACACTCATTCCGCCAACTTTTTTTTTTGAGAGCACGTCTCACTCTGTCGCCCTGGCTGGAGTGCAGGGGCGTGATCTCGGCTCACTGCAGCCTCCGCCTCCCAGGTTCAAGTGATTCTCCTGCCGCAGCCTCCCAAATAGCTGGGATTACAAGTGTGTGTCACCACATCCGAATATTTTTTGTATTATTATTATTGTTATTATTTTTCAGTAGAGTCAGTGTTCTGCCATGTTGGCCAGGCTGGTCTCTGACTCCTGGCCTCAAACCATCGGCCTGCCTCAGCCTCCCAAACTACTGGGATTACAGGCATGAACCACCGTGCCCAGCCTCCTCTAACACTTTTAAAAACATAGTTTTAATAACTGCCAGGTCAACATTTTATCTTTAAGAAAGAAACACTCTTTGAGAAGCTGTCACGTTAGGAGGACGTGCTCTGGGGAGCCCCTGAAATCTTTTCCTTGGATGCATCCTCTCCCTCTGATCTCAGCCTTTGTTTTCCCTCACTCCTGGATCACTATGCTCCAGCTACCCTGGGACCTGTGCCTGCTCCACAGACACACCAAACTCATTCCCACATTGGCATCTGCTGTCCCTCCAGCTACTCTGCATGTTTGCTCCCCACAGAAGTCGACGCTGTCGAACACTTAAACACTCACTTCAAGCAGACACCTCAAGGCAGCTCCAGAAACTATCACATTGCTACGCTGTCAGCGTCGCCCTTAACACCATTGGAAATCTTGTTTGGTTTTCCTTTGTTCATTTTCTATCTTCTCTGGTAAGATGTAAGCACCTCTAGATGAGAAACTTTGTATTGGTCACTGTCGCATCCCCAAGGTTAAGAACACTGCCTGGAAGTACAGGAGGGGAGGAACACATCTATATTAGTTAATAATAAAATCATGAACTTATGTTTCATTGTTCTAGCTTCCAGCTTAATTTAATTTTTTTCTTTCTCTCCTTCCTTCCTTCCTTCCTTCCTTCCTTCCTTCCTTCCTTCCTTCCTTCCTTCCTTTGACGAGGTTTCACCATGTTGGCCAGGTTGGTCTCAAACTCCTGACCTCAGGTGATCCACCCACCCCCAGCTCCCTGAGTGCTGGGATTACAGACATGACCCACTGCACATGCTCCCAGCTTAATTTTCTTTGGGGATAGCATGGTTATTTGCATTAACCAATGCTTCTGTAAACTTACTTACTGGCAACTTTGCAGAAGGGTATAGCCAACTGGTTAAGCTGATTTGGAGAAGCAAAAGTAAATCGAGGAAAAGGTGGAGAGAAGGAAACTCACTTCTGCGGGGGGCACCGTGGAAAGGCACAGCTACTTAGCATCCCCAGTTTCGGAGAAGCCACTATGAAACGCCTGGAAAACATCCCTAATAGAAAACGGATGAGCTGAAAAGAACAGCCTCCCTCGAAGACAGTGGTCTTCAGTCATCCAAGTTGCTTGTGCCATGGAGATGATAAGGCACTTGACTAAATTAATGTTAACAAACAGTCTTCAGTGAGAAGAGCCCTGCGTGGTGGGGTTTCAGTCTGCTGGGGCTGCTGTGTGTGGTGAGGGGAAGGCAGGTTCTTTAAGTCCTGCTGCCTCTGTACCAGCAGCCCAGTGTTGATGGAAAGAACACGGGATGAGTGAAGCTCTGCTGCCTCTGTACCAGGACCTGAGAAAGGGGCAGCCCAGTGTGATGGAGGAACACAGAATCAGGAACAGGGAAGTGGGTGGCTGGCCCTGAGAGAGCGGATGTTTCTCACTGTGGAGTTTTTCCACATCCACCCAACTTAACAGCATGGCGGGCATGGCAGTTTTTTCCTGGGACATCACCCTTCTCCTACTGTGTGGAGCTGTGATGGGAGGCTACATTCTGGGGGATGCTTCTCTATTTTAAAGCTGAAGTGGTTGATTCCTCTCTTTCCCATTCTGTACTGTCAGTGTGATGTCACCAAGTGGATTTCCCTTCTAGGTCCTTGCCACTAAGTGTTGCAAAGAAAGAAAAGAGGGAAGGGCTGCATTTGTCAGTGCCACGGGCGATGCTGGCTGACCTGTCTGCCTGAAGCCCTGGCGAAGGCAGCTGCTGCCTGGCCTCTGGTCTCACTGGGTCAGGCTCACCCCCACATACCTCCTGATGCCTCTTGCAATCCCACGACCTCTTCCTCTTCACTGCATGGGTCCCTTGGGCTTAGGTTAGCCGGATTTAGTTCTGTTGCTCTGCAACTGATACACCTGGCTTGGCAATTACCCTTGCCCCTCCCTGGGCCCAGCTTCCCCCTTAGTGAAAAGCAGGTATGCTAAGATGACCAGATGCTCTCCCTGCTGTGCCTTCACACCCTGGACTCTAGTGGTATTTGGCACCAACACTCTGGGAAGCCAGGGCCTGGACAGAAGTCGCTTCGGATGACAAAATCCTACCTTCCTCAGGTTACCTGGGAGTCACGTCAAACTCTTTTATCTCTAAACAGTTCCTTGTATTGTGACACCAGCGTGGCCTGGCTTGAAATGTAGGCAGATGCTGTGAACACATGTCTCCTCTGTGAACCATCTCCAGACACAGTAAGAGAGTGGGAGATCAGAAAAAATGCAGTGGACGGAAAAATAAATGGAGGATCAAAACAAGACTTCCCCGCACTGTTCTCCAGGGAGCAGTGTCTCCTTCCAGCTTCATCGATGGCGGTGACCCATCCTAAGAAGGGAACGCTGGCCGGCGAGCACCTCAACCTCCTCGAATGTGAGGGATGCAGTTGCCACCGAAGCTGGTTCCCTTCAGCACCCGGGATGGACAGCTAGGGGCATTTTTCAAATCACAGGCACTGAGGCCATAGCTGTTCTGCTGCAGCAATCCGAGGCGACCTCCAATTTAGGAAAAGCCATTCTTAGGAGTCTTGGAAGCTGCCTGCATAGAGGGAAGATGCTGAAATGAATGGCATCCTCTGAGAAATCAGTTTAAAGGCTGCAATTTCGTCTTAGAGTAAACTCTGTTTAGGTGGGCTCCCTGGCCTGAGGGCTGCGGGCAATTGAGTAATACTGTGTTCACACTGGAAATGGAAACATCATCCTTGTTGAAAAATAGTTTTAGTCCTAGATGCCTCCTGTGCTGAAGTGTTACAAAGCAACCGTGACAGCTGTTCTTTCACTTCCTCCAATTCCCAGCCTTGCTTGGGAGGGAGGGTGGCTCCGGGTTCGCCAGGTGCAGGGGTGGGAGGTCCCTGGCTACCTCCATTTGCACCGCGCCTCGCGCATTCTTTCAAGAAATACCCACCGAGCACCTGCAATATGCAAGGCGGTTCTTAAAGATGGGGGCACAGCAGCCACAAAACAAAGACGCTGTGTCCCGTGGAGCTTTCATTCCAGGGTCTGTGGGGTTGGGGGGCAGGGGATGGGAGGAGTCACAGTGGCTCTCCATGGTGAATATGCAGCCCATAGCATGTGGCTCAGCACTGAGCAATGCTCCCGAAATGTAAGCTGTCACAGACTCACATGGGCACATCCCCTTTCACCTGGACTCCCACGGGGTGGGGACACTGCCCAGAGGCTGTGCAAAGGTGTGCAGGGGGAAGGACTCAGTGCTGACCCAGAAGCAATTGATTCCCAGACCCCACAGAGGCCAGGGACGCCTGCGGTAGATGTAGGGGCTCTCCCTTGGCTGATTTCTTTGTTCCCTCTTATTTCCTCAGTGGGTGGCCAGGGGCAGGGGGTGGTGCGGCATTGACAGGAGGCCTTATGTTAGCGGTACAGAAGGAGCCCTACTGCTCTCTAACTCAGGAGACCCAGAGGTTGGAGCTCAGGTTCCTACCACACCTGCCAGCATTCTTTCCATGATTTTGTAGGCAAGCAGGAAGCATTAGGCTGTGATGAGATGAGAGAGATGGAAACTAAAATGCACCGGAGGTTGGAAGCTGCCCAGGAGAGGGAGTCTGCATTTGCCCCTGTGCTATGTCTCTCATCTTCAGAATCAAGGGATTGGAACCTGGTGGAATGAGCGGAGAAAGAGACGGGGACCCGTATTTATGGTGCAGATGCCCTGAGCTAGGTGTTGAATGTGCCTCAGCTCACACAGTCCTCAAAACAATGCCATCAAGTAGGCACCAGCTTCATGCAGAATCAGGACCTGCCCCAGTGCACAGGGCTGCTGCAGCAGGACCTGAACCCAGACTAACTCCACTCCTACTCCCATGCAGCAATCAGGCATGTCCAGATCAAAGCCTAAGCTCCACGGACTGGCTGTGTGAGTGTCTCCACACCGCAATCTGCAAAGTGGGAGTGAGGTCACACCCATCACGGGCTTGCTTGGAGAGTGGAAAGGACCAGCTCAAGCTCCACTGAAGGAGAGATCTGTTTCTTACTTTAATTTGAGGGGGGGAGAGAGAGAGAGGAGGAGAGAGGAGACAGGGAAGAGGGAGGAGACAGAGAAAATGAAGATGGAGAGAGACAAGAAAGAGAGGTAAGAGAGAAGGAAGATAAGAAAGGAGAGAGAAGAAAGAAAAGAGAGAAGGAAGATGACAGAGGGGAAGAGAGAGAGAAAGAGAGAGAGAGGGAGCAGAGAGAAGAACCATGAGAATTTGGATGACTGTGGCCGTGGCTTCAGGGAACCCCAGTGCAGAGTCCAGGCTGGCTACGGAGGGAAATGCGGCCCTTGGAGCCTAAGGGCAGTGGCTCACCCCGAGAAGGGCCCAGGCCTCCTGATTCGCGAAGAAAGGAGACAAATGACAGCCAGGACCCTGCAGTTAAATGGCCCATAAGTAAAGGGAATCTGGGAGCCTGAGGGTCCTTGCTATGGGGGGAACCTGGAGGTCAGCCATTTTCTCTCCCCATCCCCTAAGCCCACGTCCCCTCCGTGGCTGTTCTGACAGGCCATCTCTCAGCCTCAGCAAGTTTCCAGCCAGGAAAGAGAGCTTAGCACCTCTTGAAGCCGCCAATTCCATTGTCACAGCCTGACTGCTAAGAAGTCCTTCTTTATCTGGAGTGGAAATCTATGAGGGTAACCTCCTGCCGTTAGTCCCAAGTCAGCTTTGGAGGATAATGAACTTCACTCATTCATCCACCATATCACTCATCTGGTCCTTCCATCATTTGCTCATCCACTGAACACACATTCCTGAGAACCTGCCATTCAGAAACTGGGAGGAGTGTGTGGTCAATGGGAAAGATGCAAAAGCGGGAGCTTCTGTTCCCCTGGGGTCAGGAGTCCCATTCTCAAATGTCCAAGAGTGCTGGTGAGTAGGAGATAAAAATGAGTGAAGGAACCCAGGCGTGTAATAACTAGAGCAGTAGCAGGTGCTGTGTGACGACCTTAGCAGCAGCCTCCGTGTCAGGGTAGGATGAGGACCTGGGGCCTGCCTGGCCCAGTTAAAGGGGCAGCTGCTAGCTACAAGGACCTTCAGCTTTTCCAGTAAGGCCAAGAATCTGAGTATTTATGTCAAGACTCTCAGCTGTGTCTGTTTTTTTTTTTTTTTTTTTTTTTTTTTTTTTTTTTTTTTTTTTTTTTCTGAATCTCACTCTGTTGCTCAGGCTGGAGTGCAGAGGCACAATCTCAGCTCACTGCAGTCTCTGCCTCCTGGGTTCAAGCGATTCTCCCGCCTCAGCCTCCTGAGTAGCTGGGACTACAGACATGTGCTACCAAGCCTGGCTAATTTTTGTATTTTTAGTAGAGATGGGGTTTCATCATGTTGGCTAGGCTGGTCTTGAACTTCTGACCTCAAGTGATCCACCTGCCTTGGCCTCCTAAAGTGCTGGGATTACAGGTGTGAGCAACCACACCTGGCCACACCTGGCCATCAATTTTTTTAACTTGGCAAAAAGTTCAGTAAAAAATGTAAAGAGACAAATGGGGCAGGCTGGTGGGAATGTAAAATGGTGCAGCCACTTGGGAAAACAGCCGATCAGTTCTTTAAAGGGTTGAAAATAGAGTTCCCATATTCTACCCCTAAGTATATACATATCATATGGAAACATAGCTCTGCATAAAAACCTCTACAAGGATGTTTCTAGCAGCATTTATTCATAAAAGCCCAGGAAGAGAAACCCAAAAGCCCATCAGCTGACAAAGGGTTGAACAAAATGTGGTCTATCCACACGCTAGGCTGTTACTCGGCCATACAGAGGAATGAGGCACGGATGACCCCTCAGACCATGACACTGAGTGGAAGACACCAGTAACAAAAGGCTACACGCTATGATTCCATTGACACGAAACACCGAGAACAGGCAAATCCACAGAGACAGAAAGCAGATGAGTTGTTGCCGGGGGTTGCAGGAGGCGGGGAGGGGGTGTGACTGCTAATGGGTGTAGGATTTCTTTTCGGGAGGGTGAGAATGTTCTAAAATTGATTGTGGTGATAGTTATGCAACTCTGCAAATACACTAAAAACCATTGAATTGTATACTTTAAATGGGCAAACTGTATAGTATGTATTTATAGTAATAAAAGTGTTGTATTAAAAAAAATAAAGGGTGGGCACAGTGGCTCATGCCTATGATCCCAGGACTTTGGGAGGCTGAGGCAGGAGGATCACTTGAGGCTAGGAGTCCGAGACCAGCCTGGGCAATATAGTGAGACTCCTTCTCTACAAAACATAAAATTATAAAAACTAGCTGGGTGTGGCAGTGCATACCTGTGGTCCCAGTTCCTCAGGAGGCTGAGATGGGCGGATGGCTTGACCCCAGGAATTCAGGGTTGCAATGAGCTGTGATGGTGCCACTGTACTCCAGCCTGGTGACAGAGTGAGGTCTTATCTCTTTTTTTTGAGACGGAGTCTCGCTCTGTCGCCCAGGCTGGAGTGCAGTGGCCGGATCTCAGCTCACTGCAAGCTCCGCCTCCTGGGTTCCCACCATTCTCCTGCCTCAGCCTCCTGAGTAGCTGGGACTACAGGTTCCTGCCACCACGCCTGGCTAATTTTTTTGTATTTTTAGTAGAGACGGGGTTTCATCATGTTAGCCAGGATGGTCTCGATCTCCTGACCTTGTGATCCGCCCGCCTCAGCCTCCCAAAGTGCTGGGATTACAGGCGTGAGCCACCACGCCCGGCCAAGGCCCTGTCTTTATAAACAGAAACAAGGCTGAAGAACATACGTCTGCCTAAGCCAGCCTCAGCCTGCCTGCATGCAGCTTCCAATCCAGCATGTCTACACCCCTTGTCTCTGGACAGCCTGAACCCCCTGCCGCTCCTTATGTGATGTGACTCAACACCATTCTCCTTAATCCAGCAGGAGAATAACAGTCTAAAATGGAGTTGCCAAGACTGAGGTGCTGTTCTTGCTCTGGCCAGAGGAGCCGGGGGGAAGTGGGGGAGACCTGGAGTCCCTCGTTGGGAACCTGGACCTTGACTCGCACAGCCCTGGCTCCAACTGTGCAGCTACATTACGCGACGGTTTGCCAACTGTCATTTTCTAAGCGCTGAGAATTTGCAAGCTTTTCTTTTTCTCCACCTGCACAGTTTCTGAATTACATGTTTCTCATCCTGTTTCCCTGAGTGGTTTATTTTCTGACCCAGTTGCTAACTTTCGAGTATACATCTCTGTTAAGCTCTGCCGTCTGTTTTCAGGCCATCATAACAGGCAGTAGCAAGCTCTTGGATCTGGATCCTGTCATCCCGAGTCTCAGGCAGGCCTCCCTGTCCTGGATCCCTTGTGAATGCACTAACTCTGACTTCCACGTTGCCCTCCAACGGGTACACACATGCTTCAGCCTGTGGCCAGAGTGTTCTGACCCTAGCCCAGCCCAGGGGAGCCCATGGGTATGTCTTCGCCAATTTCCCAAAGCCTTCAAATTCCAGAGAAGTCATTTCTTTTTGGGTTATGATGGTTCATTCAATGAACAACCTCCACCGTTTATTTTTCTTCCTCTTGAGGAAGGCACAGTACTGATTCATGAAACTTTGTTACTTCAAACATAACAATGATGATGATGAATAGGAGTTGTTCTAAGCACTGCACGTGCAGTGACCGTTTAGTACTCATAATAACCCTGGGAGACAAGTGCTGCTTTATTCCCACTTTACAGATGAGAAAACTGAGGCACGGAAAGCATAAGTATCATGCCCAAGGCTGCATTGCTGACAAGAAGGAAAAAAAGGAATTCGAATCCAGGCTAGTTCCAATCCAGCCTCCTTCAGGTATCAAACAGGTGCTACAGGCCCTGGAAAGTGAATGCTGAGCGGAACTACTACTGCCTCTGTGTCGGGAGATCATTCTGTATTTCTGCATATTTTATGACAGCTTTTCATGCTATGCAAATCTCTCTGGAAGCTAGAGAGAGTGTCTCCCTCTGGGGCACAGGGAAGATTTGTTTTCTGACCAGGATAATAAGGAGAGTGTCTTGCTGCGGGCCGAGTTTGGGCAGGTGGGCCGGAAGCCTGGGTAGGTTTGTGGGTGTCCTAAGCTTAGCATTTCTCAACTGTGACAGAGGCCTTTTGGTGCTCCCCAGTTCCACCTGGGACTGCTCTGCCTCACCCCCGCCGCCCTGCCCTGGGACTTGGCGGGGAGGAGAGGGAACCATCGCACATGCGAGGCTCACGCTGCCTGTCGCGCTGCAGGGCTCTGTCTGAATCCATTTGGGCTCCGTGTTTCTTGCCCGGTGGAATTTAAGGAAGTGCGGCAGGCACGCCTCAGGAACTGCTCACCTATCTCACACTTGGCCTCCCGAATTAATGCTAAAATAGATAATAAAGAATCAGGGAAACCTATTACTATACAGTGCAACACAACACTATCGAGAGAAGGTAACTTATAAGGGGGTGGGGGGCTGTGGGGAGGGGGAGGTGCAGGCTGTGGATTATTATACTAAAACCCGGAAGATGAGCAGAGGCCAGTGCACAGTGGGCGACAGGCAGCACGTGCTGGGAGGGAGGCAGGCGGAGTGAGAGGGATAGAGGGAGCCAGGTGAGCGTGGAGGGAGGTCTGGGTGGAGGGATGCAGGCTGCAGAAAAGTCTGGTCTTGGTCCTGAGGGCCAGGGGAGGCCCGTGCAGGGCTGCATGCTGGATAGCTTGCTGTGGGGTGGCTGGTGGAGGGGCCTCATATTCTGCGCTAACACTTGTCCCTTGTGCACCTTGCCTTCGTGTCCTGCATCAGGAGAGCTGTGCATGGCTCCTTTCCAGCCGGGAGTCTGTGGATCCCTCTCCATATGTAGGGAACCAACATGACAACCTGGTTCTCACCCTGGAGCCTGACACAGCCTGCAATCTGGGCTGTGGTCACTGGTCACACTGCTTTCAGGCTCGCTGACTGTCCTGCAGTCCCAAATGCTCCCAAGGCAGCTCCAGCCTGCAGCCCTTCCATAGACTGTCTCATAAAATCAGCAGCAGCATTGCAGGTGTCATGAGTTTGCAAACACAGCCCCTGACTTTCTCTTCTTACACCACGTATCTTGGCTTGTGGGCTGCTATAATAAAACCTCACAGACTGGGTGACTCAGCAACCACAGAATTGTACTGCTTCCAGGTCTGCAGGCTGAAGCCCAAGGTCAAGTCAGTTTTGGTGTCTGACGAGGGTCCTCCTCCTGGTTCATGCGTCCTCACTTGGTGGAAGGAAACAGGGAGCTCGCTGGGGCCTCTTTCATAAGGGCGTGAATCGCATCCCTGAGGGCTTCACAGTCCCCACTCCCTAAAACCACCACATTGAGGGTTACATTTTAATATATGAATTTTGTGGGGGGTGGGACACAAACATTCCATCCACAGCACTGGGTCAAGGCTTGGGTTCAAGCAACCCGTGGCAATTCCCAACTAAAAGACTCCAACTACGTACAAATGAATGAATGAACATACATACCTATTGGAAACAGACTTTTTTTAATTAAAAAATTGTTTTGAGTCAGCTTCTTGCTGTCACCCAGGCTGGAGTGCAGTGGTGTGATCTTGGCTCACTGGAGCCTCAACCTCCCTGACTCGAGCAATCCATCTGCCTCAGCTTTCCGCATAGGTGAGATTACAGGCACACGCCACCACACTTAACTTTTTAAAACTTTTTGTAGACACAGGGTTTCACCATGTGGCCCAGGCTGATCTCGAACTCCTGAGCTTAAGTGATCCACCTGCCTTGGCTTCCTAAAGTGCTGAGATGACAGGCGTGAGCCACTGTGCCCAGCCAGAAAAAGACATGAAAGTCATCTTGCGACCAATGTCTTCTGCACTCTGGAAATTTGGATCATTTCCTCATCTTAAAATGAAGGCACACCAAAGTGCCTCTGTTCTAGGGTGTTACAAGAACTCAATATGCTTTGCACAGAGTCTGACCTGGAGTGAGTGCTATTTAAGAGTTGGGTGCTGCCACTGTTATTTTTATTACTATTATCCTTAAGCGCCGATCTCCAAACTCCATATTTGGAATGCGTATCGCCTGCATTGTGTTTTCCTAATCTGAGGTACCTATTGTTCTGTTATTTACTTTGTGTTTTCTCTGTAAATCTACTCACTTTTTTTCCTTAAACTTACATACATTTATTTAACAGAGAACTGTATATCAATGCATCACTTTGAAAATGAGATTCCCTTGCCAATACACAATCAATAAAGTGAGTGCCTCATTAGCTCCTCCTGCAGGAGAAAGTCCTGAGCTTGAAGGCTGATCCCCAACAGGACTCATCGGGAGAATTTGAGAGTGCAATAGATGCAGTCACATTCTCACTTTGTGAGTTGAGTGGCTTAATGCCATTGTGTATATGATCCACATAAAGTCATCTGCTATAGTCTGAATGTTTGTGCCTTCACTGTCCCCCTGATAAGTCCAGATGCTGAAATCTAAGCCCCCGAGGTGATGGTGTTAGGGGGTGGGGTTTTAGCAAGGTGATTAGGTCATGAGGGTGGGGCCTTCCATGATTTGTGACATTACAAATGAAGTCCCAGAGAGCTCCCTTGCCCATCCGGCCGCATGAGATTAGAGTGAGAGGACGGCCGTCTAGGGAAAGGGAGCACTCACTGGATACAGAATGTACTGGCACTTTGATCTTGAACTTCCCAGGCTGCAGAACTGTGAGCTCCATTCCTGCTGTTCCTAAGCCACCCAGTCCATGGTCCTTCGTTATAACAGCCTGGATGAACGGAGACACCGTCTTATGTAATACTTTGGGCAATAAGGCTTATTTGGCCAGTGCTATCCACTGCTGCCAACACCCACTACAAACAGCACCACAAGAATGCATGTCCCGGATGGAGCTGTACATGACGCATCCCCACACTGGGCAGTTCCCTTTCCATCCTCCTTCCACCTTTATGGTCCCCTGTATCTGTGAATATGGCTCTCAGTGAAAAAGGAAGAGCAGTCACTGAAAAGCGGGGTTTCCAGGTCCTTGGCTCTGCTTTTTCCCATGTCCTATGACCTCTGCAGCCTCAGAGGAGAGCAGGTGCTACCCAGGAAGGCTCTCAGGGAGGCAGGAATTATCCCAGGCAGCAGGGAGGGCTTTTGCTGAGTCTGAGCACAGGGCTCCCCGCAGCATGAGCCAGACGTGGCTGCAGGGATGAGGCAAGGATGAGAGTGGTTTAAATCGGCTTTATGTAACACAAACATCTTCCTTCCCGTGCTGGCTTAGCTTCCTGTTTAATATTTGCCACAATTTTCTTTCCACAAAAGGCACAGTTGATTTTTGTGTGTGTGTATGAGAGAGCGAGAGAGAGAACAAAACAAGGAAGATGCAAAGGAAAAGTCTCACACATCATTAAGGAACATTTAAATAAAGACAGCAGCTTGGCACTTTTATTTGCTTATGTAATAGTGGAAAAAAACAAGCCCAAATTCCATTTACCCCTGTAGCTAATAATCCTCTAACCATAACAGAGCAGAAATTGTAGTCTTGCAAAGTAGGTCACAGATTGCTAAATAGATCTTTGTAATATGTATTTTATTTATTTATTTATTTATTTATTTATTTATTTATTTATTTATTTATTTATTTTTGAGGCAGAGTCTCACTCTGTCGCCTGGACTGGAGTGCAGTGGCCGGATCTCAGCTCACTGCAAGCTCCGCCTCCCAGGTTTACGCCATTCTTCTGCCTCAGCCTCCCGAGTAGCTGGGACTACAGGCGCCGCCACCTCGCCCGGCTAGTTTTTTGTATTTTTAGTAGAGACGGGGTTTCACCGTGTTAGCCAGGATGGTCTCGATCTCCTGACCTCGTGATCCACCCGTCTCGGCCTCCCAAAGTGCTGGGATTACAGGCTTGAGCCACCGCACCCGGCCTATATTTATACAAACATATTAATAGATGTCTATACTAGAAGTCACATAGAAGCATATATTATATATTTGTAATAATATATAATGCTAAAGTATATTCGGCTATGGTCATTGTTTAACTTTTTTGACATTTAAAATAGACATTTTAAATGGGACCCATGCGTGCAGTGGCAAACATTCAAACATAACAAAAAATACGCGAAAATTTAGATTTTCTCCCATCCCTGACCCTTAATTCCTCAAATTCCCTCCCATTGTAGAGCTTCCCAGAAATCCGCTATGCATTGATACATATATTCCTGTTTTATGTGTTCTTTTGCATTGTGGTAAGATGCACACAATGCAAAATTTGTGATCTTCACTGTTTTTAGTTGTACGGTCCTCGGCACAAAGCACATTCACGTTGTTCTGCAGCCATCACCACCATCCATCTCCAGAACTCCTTTCACCTTGTAAAACTAAACCTCCGTCCCCATTACACACAAACTCCCTACTTCCCCTCATCCCAGTTCCGGCACCCGCCCTTGTATTTTCCATCTCTATGAATTTGACCACTCGAAGTACCTCCTCTCAGTGGAATTCTACAGTATTCGTCCTTTAGCGACAGGCTGATTTCATGGAGCATAATGTCCTCAAGATTCTTCCATGCTGTAGCCTCCCTTTCATTTTCTTTTTAACCTCAAAGAGTAACACGCCACACACACTGCTTGCTACCTTATTTGACTCTGCAATATTTCTTAGAGAATGTTCCAGATCATTGGGTATGCATGTGACTCATTTTAAATGGCTATACAATATTTCAGTTAAGGGAAGTGCCAGAACTTATCTGACCATTCCCCAGTGCCATAATAGATGTCTCAGTGCCTGTGTGCACCCCTCCTGCAGGACACACTCCTGCAAGAAAGGTCGGGTCACAGCCTTTGGGCATTTAACACCTCCTCTCACCAAACCACTGTCCAAAGAGATGGCATTAGATTACAGGCTCAATAACAATATCCCCAAATATACATTTTTCACGTGTGTGGTGATCTGGCATCAAGAACATAGTGTTCAAAAAAGTAGCCACGGCCTGTACGTGTAGAGACGTTTCATGGCTGCAAGTGTGAAGATGGTCCATCAGTTGTCGATGCATTCATTTTAGCCGCCAGTGGAGCATGCCTCCTGGACTCAAGCCTTTCCTAACTCTTCCCCTGGAATCTAGGCTGGCCCTGGGAAGGGGTTTTCCGAAGACAATTGGCAGACATGAGGCTGCCGCAGACCGGGACCTAAGTCTTGAGGGGTCGTGGCAGCTTTTCTGCTCTGTGCTCTGGGGAAAGCCAGCCTCTAACTGCACCGAGGCCACCATGGTGGGAGGAGTGGAAACTGGCTGTGGGGACAGCCACGTGGAGAACAATGGCCCCCGGACCCTCGTCCAGTGGAGCACCCAGCGGACCATAGCCGACATCCATTTGCCGGCTGTACAGATGAGACCACGTGGACTTTCCGGACCCAGTTGAGGTGGCCTCAGTGGGTGCCACGTGGATCAGTGTGAGCACGTACTAGGTCTCACCAAAATGATACACATGTGAAGAGCGGCGGAAAGATGGCTGTATAAGACTGCACATTGCGGGTGCCTGTTCCACAGCAATTATTAACCCTGCAGACCATTCGCAGCACAGTGGGATATACACAAAAGGTAGAAAACCAACCCCAGACTCTAACAGTGTCAGTGTTTAGGTAGGGAGAGACGCAAAAACGAGTACTTACACTAGAATATGCTAAGGCTAAAAAGACAGAGTGTGCAAAGTGCTATGGTTCAAGAAGGATGAGAATGATTAACTAACTTTACCAGCTGGCAGGATTGAAGGGGGGCTTCCTGGAGGAGGTGACACGTGCTCTGGGTCCTCCAACGATATTGCAAATTTCATGCATAGAACTCCAGAAAGTTTCTCATTAATTCCAGTGGTCTCCTGCTTCCAAGGAACTATTTCCTATAGAGGCCAATAAAGGTCAGGGGACTTTCTCTGAAATGTTCTCCAGCTGGGGCAGAGATGGTGGCTGAGAACTAAAACCATGTGAGAAATATTTCCAATGCCAGCATCCAGATTCCCTCCACAGTGGATCATCTACCTCTTTCAGTTTGGATTAAGAAATATGTCTTGGCAGGAGCTGTCTTCATCCTTCTACAAAATACCTGAAATGCACAGCCAACACCTGGCTGGAGCTTTCTTTTTGCCTCTCGAAGGGCAGAAATGCTCAGTTAGTTCTTCTCCTACTCACTTTCTCTCAGAGCTTCAAGAGTCCCACAGAGCCGTTCAGCAGAGACACCCCGGGGAGACCCCTCATTGAGCTTTCCTCTGCAGGAGGGGAACCATGGATGGAGATGTTTGAATGCTGTTCTTTCTGCACAGGAGTCCAGCTTCATGCACGGCTTCTTCAGCCCTCACTGGTGTAACCTGTGGTTGGGGTTGGCGGGGGCGGGGGGGGCTGCGGCGTGGCTGCTGGACCTCCATCTGGGGTGCTCCGAAATACTCAGCACATGGTGACAGAGGGAACCAAGGAGCAGCATTTCCCCTCCTCTCCTCTAGGGTCCAGCCATTCCCAGCTGTTGACAGAGCTATCAATGGCCTGGAGTCTTCCCTGTTGCCAGCATCAGGTAGGACCAGGGAGGTCTGATCAATACCAGTCTGATTTAAGGTGAGCCTTTCTAGAGGCGATTGCTTCAGGGGGAGAACCCTTTCCACCTGCAGAGCAACTGTTCTTCAGTACTTAGCTCAAAATTCTTTTTTGTAAAGCCTTTTTTTTTAACCAATATTCTGCATAAGGGAGACTTAGAATCTCGTCACTGAAATAATTTCCCCCAGTGCATTGCACGCTTTTGCGCTTTCAAAAAACTCTTATTTATGTATATGTTGTATAGTGTACAACGTCGGCACAGAAGTGCATCTATTTAACCTGATATAATTATACCTATTAATGAATTGCATGCTCAAACATTACTTGTAATTAGGAGTATAAGATCAAAGATGTTTGGAAACTAATGGTATATATTGATTTAATTAGCCATGTCCCTATTGATAAACTTGTGGGTTGTTTTCAGTGTTTTTCTCTTATAAATAATGCTGCAGTGAGTAAAACCTTGATGCCTTTTTATGAGTTCTCTTCTCAGCCACTACAAATGGAACTGCTATTTCATAAAGGGTAAACATTTATGAATTGAATGGAAAATTCCAAATTGCTTTCCAAAGGGTCTGTACAGGCCTGATTCCAAATTGCTTTCCAAAGTATCTGTACAGGACTGGGTACCATGGTTTATGCTTATAATCTCAGCACTTTGGGAGGCCAAGGTGGGAGGATTGCTTGAGTCCAGGAGTTTGAGGCTGCAGTGAGCTATGATTTTGCCACTACACTCCAGCCCGGGTGTATTAGTCCGTTTTCATGCTGCTGATAAAGACATACCTGAGACTGGGAAGAAAAAGAGGTTTAATTGGACTTACAGTTCCACATGGCTGGGGATGCCTCAGAATCATGGTTGGAGGCAAAAGGCACTTTTTACATGGCAGGGGCAAGAGAAAATAAGGAAGATGCAAAAGCGAAAACCCCTGATAAACCCATCAGCTCTCATGAGACTTATTCACTACCACGAGAACAGTATGGGGGAAACTGCCCCATGATTCAAATTATCTCCCACCAAGTCCCTCCCACAACATGTGGGAATTATGGGAGTACAATTCAAGAGGAGATTTGGGTGGGGACACAGAGCCAAACCATATCATTAGGTGACAGAGTGAGACCCTGTCTCAAAAAAAAAAAAAAGAAAAGAAAAGAAGAAAAGCATCTATATCAATGTATACTCCCACACAGAGTATGCAAGAGTCTGTTTCTCCTGCATCACCATCCACCTGGAGATTATGAAATGCTTGAATTGACACTGATCTGAAATGCAGTCTTATTGTTTTCATGTGCATTTACTTAATTCCCAGTGATATGAATATCTTTTCCCAGGTTTAATGGCAACTTTTATTTCCTTTCCAGTGAATTGCCTGTTCACATTGCTTGCCTATTTTCCATTGGGTTATATTTATCTTTTTCTTATTCTCAACACTATTCCTTGTCTGTTACATGGGTTGGAAATATTTTCAACTTCCTCTTCTAAGGTGGTCTTGAGAAGGCCATGCAGTCACTGAGGCCTAGGATCCTGTCGTTGGAACCTCTGACCCTCTGATATCGGACTCCCTGTCTGCCACAGAGTTGGGTGTGGCATTTGCTGAGGAAATGTAGGAAGGATTCGTGGAGCTGAAGCCACTTGTTTGGGTCTTCTAAGCTGGAGTCTGGCAGCCTGTACCCCCTCAGTACACAACTCAATTTTTCTCAACCTTTTCTCAATGGCATAAAACCATAAGCTATACATCACCCCCAATTCATCTCTTCAGGGAATCTGAATAAAACATCTGCTTTCTCCATTTCCTCATAACTTTGTTCCTTTATGACTTGGCACTGCTTGGATCGCCCTAAACCAGAGCCCCCTCAAGCTAACGCAGTAAAAAGAGAAGATGAGAAGTCAGGCAAATTGACATCAGCTGCCTGGCTCTGAAACACACTCCAGCTGGGTCTCAAATGTGTCTAATATCCTGGTTGGTCATGATCATGGTGAACTTTGCATTTTAAAGACTGGAAAGAGGTTCAGATCCAAGGAGCCCAGGATTTGTGGTAACTGCTGTGATGAGAATCCATCTTCTTCAAAGGAAAGTCAAAGTGAGCTGTGAAATACTGTGAAACCCACAGATGCAACGTGCCCTTTGCAGATGCAATAAAGGGTGTTTCCTCACCCCTCCAGTGGAAGCAGGAGTCTGCAAGGGGCCTCACCACGGACATATGCTGCACATTTGTTCAAGGACAGGCTGGGTTTTGGAACTCACTGTGATTTGCAAATTAAACATTTCTTTTGTTAGTGTTTAAAAGGAAAATTTTTTTCAAAAAAAGATTCCTGGAATGGGGACTCCAACAGCATTGTGACAGGGCCTGAGCACTCCATCTGAGCCCACACACGTCCGCATTAACCATTGGCAGTGACTTTATATCTGCTCCCTGATCTGGTGCAAACTTCCCTCTGACTCTCTAGAGCCCTCATGATCTTCCTGCAGCTCTAGCTTCCTTTTCTTCTTAATAAGACCCTCAGCTTCTGGAAGGTGGCAGGGTGGGTGTTGTAAACTAGTGGTTCTCAAGCAAGGGCAATTTCCTCCCGCCACAGGTCATTTCTCATTGTCACAATTGGGATAGAGGAAGGTGTGCAGTCGGCATCTAGTGCGTAGGGCCCACAAATGCCGCTAAATATCCTAGCAGGTACCCGAAAGCCCCCACCACGAAGAATTACTGGCCTAAAGTGTCAACAGAGCAAACGCTGAGATGCCCTGGTGAAAATACAGATGCCTGTGGGGTGGGGTAAGTCATATCACTGAGGGTAGCAAGCTGGGGTGAGTGGACAGCGTAAGTTTAGTCTCAGGGAGCGGTGGGGACTGTCACTATAAGAAAAATCATACCCAGCTCCTTCTCCACCCTGATCAATGCCATGTGCAATGCACCTCTGTCCTTTGCAAGAGAATTCAGAAATTCAGACTTTTACATAAAATGTGTTGATTTTAAAATCATTACATGGCGTAAAAAAAAAAATATCTACTTTGGTCATCCAATTTCCCACCTTGGACTGTGGCCTCGTACTCCCTCTAACCAGGCTGCAGTGAGGCAAGATTTATTAGTATCTGCCAGGCTATTTTCATGGGTTATGTTTGTTTGCTTGTTTTTTATTCTATTTTTATTTTATTTTATTATTTTTTTGAGACGGAGTCTCGCTCTGTGGCCCAGGCTGGAGTGCAGTGGCACGATCTTGGCTCACTGCAAGCTCCGCCTCCCAAGTTCACGCCATTCTCCTGCCTCAGCCTCCTGAGTAGCTGGGACTACAGGTGCCGCCACCATGCCGGGCTAATATTTTGTATTTTTTTTTTTTTTAGCAGAGACGGGGTTTCACCGTGTTAGCCAGGACGGTCTCGATCTATCTGCAGGCTATTTTCATGGGTTTCAGTACATATGGTGCATTGGGAGGCCCCAACAAAGAGAATATAAATTGCATTATCTTCCAAATATATTTGAGAAGAGAAGCTGGGGCCAGAGGTCTGTTGTGGGTAATGCAAGAGGCATGTTCACATTCTCCTTGCCCCAGCGTATATTCACAAAGTGGCAGATTTTCAACAATTTTAAAGTAGTATGTTGACATGACAATGGACACCTCCTTAACGGAAGACATTAGAGTAGAAACGATGTATTGATACAGGCCAGTATGTTGGATGTGTGAACAAAGCTGGGCTACAAGGCAGTGAGATATATAGTGAGGGCAGAGCAAGGGCCTTCTTCATGTGTCTCCTTTCCCATCAACCATGGCACTGAGGCCTGTGCATGGGCGAAGGAGGCTCCTTCAGGTGCTCGCCCTGAGGCTGTAAGATGGTACCACTGGCCACTCCACGAATGCAGCTTCGTTTGCCTTGGCAACATTCGCTTGTGTGTGGTGCCAGCATTCCACTGAACAGGCTTCAGGACGTTGGTTCAATTATTGCAAGGCAGGGCTGGTATAGATAATCCCCTAAAAATAAAACTCCCCTAGTCACCTCTATTTGGAGTCATGTTTTTATGATCTCCCAAATTATAACTGTGTTTATCTACTACTAAAAAAAAAAACCTTTTGGCCGGGCACAGTGGCTCACGCCTCTAATCCTAGCACTTTGGTAGGAAGAGGTGGGCAGATCACTTGAAGTCAGGAGTTCAAGACCAGTCTGACCAACATGGCGAAACCTTGTCTCTACTAAAAGTACAAAAATTAGCAGGGCGCGATGGCAGGTGCTTGTAATCCCAGCTACTTGGGAGGCTGAGGCAGGAAAACTGCTTGAGCCCAGGAGGTGGAGGTTGCAGTGAGCCAAGATCACGCCACCGCACTCCAGCCTGGGTGACAGAGAAAGACTCCGTCTCAAAGTAACAAAAACAAAAACAAAAACAAAACAAAACCTCTCTAATTTTCTATTCTCAGGTAAGTTTAATAGGAGGAAAGGATCTACTTGGAAAATCACTTGCATCTGATAATTGCAGCTGATAAGGTGAGAAGTAGACTTTCAAGGTACAAACGAATTTAGATGGATACTCAAGTAAAAGGGTGTTATTGGTGGGCAGAACAGAAAAAGCAAAGCTAGGAGTGGGTACCCAGGGAGCTCAGATGGAGGTGAGGGAGGGCTGGTGAAGGAGGAATTGAGAATCCATGTTGACATACAGGCTGCGACCAATGTGGGAGGTGGGGCCGGGCAGCCTGCCTCGCTTCAAGGCATGACCTATATTCTAATTTCAAATGCATCCTTCTGTTGATACAAAAGAGGATTAAGATGAAAGCTCTCTTGGGGCATTCGGAGGCAAGAGGGGAGCCTTTTAGGCTCACTCAGCTCCACTGGCGTGGAGGGAAGCGGGCCCAAGGCCAAGGATTTAATTGCATTTATTTTTATGGTTGGCTTTTATTTAGGGCAAATGATACAGTTTTTTTCATACTCAGTAATGACATAAAGTTTTCTCTTGAAATATATTTAAGAAGAAAAAAATGAGTTAACTTGAATATACAAGACAAACTAAATAATAATAGTATGTACTTTTGACCTGCGGATATGGCAAACATGGTCAATGGTGTTTAGGAGACTCCTCCGTGGCTACTTGAAGGCACTGCAGAGTCCTCATTTGAGTGGAGCCGCGAGGAAGGTGGTATTTCAAGCCTTCTAACAAGGCAGCGAGGGCAGGACTAAAAGGACAGGTACCTGCTTAACTGGAAGTGAGGAGGAGAGACTCATCCCAGGCCCTGGGGGGAGTTAAAGGCCACTGCTCTCTTTGCGACCCCAAGATGAGATCATAAAACTTTTAAAAGATCAATAGCCACTTCAGGAGGGCAAGGCTGGAGCGGAGAGCCGAGTTAATAAGAGCAGAGTGCACCAGTGGTGAGAGGCACAGTTCAGTCCCTTGATGGGCCAATTAGTTTCCAAAAGGAACATTTTCAAGGCTTGGGGACAGAACACTCAGCCACTGTCACAGTCAGAGATTTCACAGAAGCACAGCGTTGGTTCCAAAGCAGCCTGGAAAAGCGAGTGCCACCGGGGCTTGGGGAAGGTTTGTCTTCCAGGTTCTCCTACTCCAAGGGGGTCATGGTCACAGCCTCTGCGAATAAAATGATGATGCATCCCCACCCTTAATTTACCAATTTTTCTCCAAACAGTGAAAAGAGACAGTAACAAATCGGACTAAGAGCACAGGTCCCTGTGGTGTATCCACACAATGGAATATTCTCCAGACATAAAAAGAAATGAACTACTGATACATGCTATCATATGAAGAAACCGTGAAAACATGACGCTAAGTGAAGGAAGTCCATCACAAAAGACCACATATTTTGTGATTCCATGTACATAAAATGTCCAGAATAAGCAAATCCATAGAGACAGGATGCAGATTAATGGCTGATGGGGCTGTGGGAGGGAAGAAGGTCAAATGCCTGTTAGTAGATACGGGGTTGCCTTTTGAGGTGATGAAAATGTTTAATTAAACAGGGGCCAGGCGCGGTGGCTCAAGCCTGTAATCCCAGCACTTTGGGAGGCCGAGACGGGTGGATCACGAGGTCAGGAGATCGAGACCATCCTGGCTAACACGGTAAAACCCCGTCTCTACTAAAAAATACAAAAAACTAGCCAGGCGAGGTGATGGGCGCCTGTAGTCCCAGTTACTCGGGAGGCTGAGGCAGGAGAATGGCGTAATAAACCCGGGAGGCGGAACTTGCAGTGAGCTGAGATCAGGCCACTGTACTCCAGCCTGGGTGACAGAGCGAGACTCCGTCTCAAAAAAAAAAAAAAAAAAGAATTAAACAGTGGTGACGGTTGCAGAAGTCTGTAAATACACTAAAAACCATTGAACTGTACACTTTAAATGGGTGAATTTTAAATATGTGAATTATATCTCAATAAAATATACTAGGAGCAACAGAAACTAAGACAGTGATTAATTTTAAGCACATTTGAAGTGTTCTGAACAGCTTTCTGCCAGCAAAATGAAAAAGATTTACCAACATCATCATCATCATCATCATGAACAATGTCAACAACAACAAAAGCATGGGCCTGGGAGTCAGAATCCTGCCTTCAAAACTCTGCCACCCCTTCGGTGTGTGATCGCGGACAAATGGCTTAACCTAAGTCTCAGTTTTCACATGTGTAACACAGAAATAACTGCAGAGGATGGATGTGACAATTAAGAGATGCATGCCAAGTGCTTAGCAAAGGCTGGCAAATAGAAAGTGTACAAGCATGTCGCTATTAACATTGATTACGAGCCATTTGTCATTCTATCCTAGTTACTGATCCAAGGGAAACCTCACGCCAAGGAAGATGAACTCAAAAGATACAAACCATTGAACAAACAGAAGCTGCCCACTCACGGGCTGTTTTAATTAACTGAGTACAAATATAACTCAACTTCAAGCTGCAGAGGTGATCAGCCTCCCCTCTGCGATGGTTTGCTCCTTTCTGTCTCAATTTTAAGGGCTTCGGAAGAGAAGGCTTTGACTCTATCCTCACAGATACTGGGAGGCCACTGACTCTCTCCTTTCCTTCCTCCTTCCCCTTCTCCTTTCTCTTCTCCTTTTCTATTTTATTCTACTCTATTCTGTTCTTTTATTTTTTTCAGAGTCTTGCTCTGTCAACCAGGCTGGAGTGCAATGGTGTGATCTCAGCTCACTGCAACCTCCCCCTTCTGGTTCAGGTGATTGTCCTGCCTCACCCTCCCGAGTAGCTGGGATTACAGGCATGCACCACCATGCCCAGCTGATTTTTGTATTATTAGTAGAGAGGAGGTTTCACCATGTTGGCCAGGCTGGTCTCGAACTCCTGACCTCAGGTGATCCACCCGCCTCAGCCTCCCAAAGTGCCACTAACCTTTCAGTTTAGGTCCTGACCATGAATTGTCCCACAGGGACATTTATGATGCCCAGGAAAGGTGTAAGATACCAGCTTCAGATAATTTAGTGGCCACATGTTGCAGGAAATACTGTGACAGGCTTTGAAGTGGACCAAAAACTACTGAGTGTCATGAATGGCAAATTATGCCGTGTTTGGAACACATCTTTCCTGTTATTTGATTCTATGATGTTTGTACAGTGCGTTGTCCTTGACTTTATTTCACAATTCCATAACTTTTAAATAAATGATAGCAATGGAAACAATTCTTGTCAATAGGTATACAAATAAATTACGTTCAGTGGAGGGGCAATTGTTGCCCTCCACACCCATGTATAAAAGTCAGCTTTTCACCCACTTATAAACTTATCTCAAGGTCTCTATATTTCTCTGCCTTTTATTGATAAATTTTCCTTTGAAATGCTACATTTTATAGACTCTTTCATTAATCATTAAGTAAAATATGTGACACTTTTTTTTTTTTGAGACAGAGTCTTGCTCTGTCACCAGGCTAGAGTGCAATGGCGCGATCTTGGCTCACTGCAACCTCTGCCTCCTGGGTTCAAGCGATTCTCCTGCCTCAGCCTCCCTTGTGCAGCTAATTTTTGTATTTTTAGTGGAGATGGGGTTTCACCATGGTGGCCAGGATGGACTCAATCTCTTGACATCGTGATTGGCCCGCCTTGGCCTCCCAAAGTGTTGGAATTACAGGCATGAGCCACCAAGCCTAGCCTCTTTTTATGTTTGTAAGAGAATCATGACTTTACTGTGTGTTTTAAAAAAATTATCTCATAACAATGTAAATGCTGGTCAGAGTTATTATTCCAAGATCCTACTGCCAAGAAAGGTAGAGAAAGCAAAGGACTGTCCACGTTACAAAGAAAGACACAGCAAGGAATTGTAGTGCACATAGCGAGAGGCACAGATGAGAGAGGCACTTGCATGGTGTTTATTTTATTACCTGTTACCTCTGCTATAGCCTATTTTGCACCTACTGACCCCTTAGAAAAGGGGCTGCAAATACAAATGTCTTCAGAGACCTGTTAGATAATGAAAATGCGTGAAGATGCTGGACCTAAAGTAATGAGGAGTGGCAGGGGACAACTGGAGAATGCATTCTCTGCCCTTGCTGGCCAAATTCAGTGATGAACTTGAAACACTAGGCCCTTTCTTGATGAGGGTCAAGGAATCAGTCCCTGGTGCCCCAAGGTAGCATGGTTTTTGCCACTTGGAACCACCCAAGCCTATCATTCTAGACCTCATGGAACACACCGGTCTACACTAAAACACTGCCGATTTCCCGGAGCTGAAGTCTCTCGCCTGCCCTCCAGAAGGGGGCCACTGGGAAGGACAATTGAACTTGGCCAAAGAAGCAGAGTGACAGCATGCCCAGGAGTGAGGGCTTCAGATCAGTCAAATTCAGGTGGGGCAGCAGTGCCCCAACGAGGGAACAAGAAGTCATGTGCAAAAATGGCTTCGCCTGCCCCAGCCTCTGTTTCCTCATCTGTAAACAGGAGATAATTAACAGTTTCTCCATGGTAGGGATGCTGTGAAGATTAAATGACAGCAGAGAAGTGCTTCAGCCAGTACCCAGCATGTAGCTGGCGCTTGAGGGACATTAGCTATCATCATAGAAATGGTGCTCCAAATATTAGCATTGGAATGAGCCATAACTAATAAGTATTGATTAGCACCATGCATAGGCAAGATGCTCTGAGTGATATGAAGGTGAGTGAGGAAGAATGCACAATGGAACAGGGAAATAGCAGTGTCCAGCTCAGATCCGCCAGGAGCAAGGAAGTGGAGTTCTGGCCCAGAGCCCAGGTGTGGAAAGCATGTGGATTCCAATGGGGCAGGCTCCTCTGGGACTGTGTGGAAAGTGCCCTCAGTAGTGGACATCTGTTCAGCCTGCCCATCAAGCATGTATTCTGTTTTTCCAATAACAGCATCCAGTTTTCCTTGGGGAAATCTTTCTGCTCCTCTTTGGTACTAAGGGCTCTGCAAATGGAGTCCTGTCTTCACCACTCTTAAACCCTATGTTTCTAGTGGGACTAAGTCACCAGCTTCAAGAAGTGGTGACCCAGGTCTGACCAATCAGAGGCCAGCAGAGGTCACAGTAGCCATGTGACAGGTCTGGCCAATCAGAGACCAGCAGAGGCCACAGTGGGCATGTGACACAGACCTGGGCATGTGAGATAGGTCTGGCCAGTCTCAGATCAGCAAAGGCCACAGTGGGCATGTGACACAGGTCTGACCAATCAGAGATGAGCAGAGGTCTGGGCATGTGACACAGGTCTGACCAATCCAAGATCAGCAGAGGCCACAACTAGGTATGTGACCCAGGCCCGGCCAATCAGAGGCTAGCAGAGGCCACAGTGGGCATGTGACACAGGCCTGGCCAATCAGAGGCCAGAAGAGGCCACAGTGAGCATGTGACCAAGGCCCTGCCAATCAGAGGCCAGCAGAGGCCACAGTGGGCATGTGACCCAGGTCTGGCTAATCAGAGATCAGCAGAGGCCACAAGTAGTCCCGTGACCCAGGCCTGGGCATGTGACACAGGTCTGGACAATCTGAGATCAGCAGAGGCCATGGTAGGCATGTGACCCAGGCCTGACCAATCAGAGACCAGCAGAGACCACAGTGGGCATGTGACCCAGGCCTGGCCAACCAGAGGTCAGCAGTGGCACAATGGGCATGTGACCCAGGCCTGGCTAATCAGAGATCAGAGGAGGCCACAATGGGCATGTGACACAGGCCTAGCTAACCAGAGATTAGCAGAGGCCACAGTGGGCATGTGACACAGGCCTGGCCAATCAGAGACTAGCAGAGGCCACAGTAGGAATGTGACCCAGGTCTGGCCAATCAGAGGTCAGCAGAGGCACATGACTGGTTCAGGGATAAGCCCAACCGGTGACTCAATCACAGCAAGTAATTCTCTACCCTGGAATGTTCTATTTTCTGTCTCTATGAATTTGACTCATCTAAGCACCTCGTGTAAGAGCAATTGCACAGTGTTTGTCCTTTAAAGGAGAGTGTTTTCATGAGGGCTTTCATGGTTATGGAAGACAGAAAATCTAACTGAAATTTGTTGCAGAGTCCACAAGAGAATCCAGTTAGGCAGGTTGGATGCAGGAACTCAGATATATTCTATTGAGAGGTACCTTCTTGTCTTGCAGTAGGTATATTTTCTGTGCTGACTCCATTTAGAGGCAGATTTTCCTTTCCTCCATACCAGGTCTTCATCCTCTTAGATGTAAATCAAGTGAAAAAACCACGACTGCTCCTCCACTGTTCCCACAAAACATTCCAGGGTAGAGAATTCCTCTTACATGAGGTGCTTAGAGGAGTCAAATTCATAGAGACAGAAAATAGAACGATTACCAGGGGCTGGGGGAAGGGGGAGAGGGGAATTAGTGTTTAATGGGTACAGAGCTTCAGTTGAAGATAAATCGTTTTGGAGGTGGATGGTGGTGATGGTTGCTCAATAATTTCATTGTATTTGATGCCACTGAACTGTACACTTAAATGTGGTTAAATGGTAAATTTTGTTATGTATATTTTACCACAATAAAAATATTCATTAAAAAACATTCTCCTTTGTAGAAGACTGTGTCAGTTATGATATTTTCACCGAGCACTCTAGAAGCCTAAACTTAGGCTGGATTAAATGATAGTGAGATATACCTTTTCACCACATAAAAAAGAGTAGAAGGCAGGTAATAAGTGTTGGTTAATTCAGTGACTCCACAATGTCATCAGGGACACAGACAGTTTCCAAATTTCTGTTCTCCCATCCTCAGAGCACTGGCTTTTGTTTTTGGCCTTGTCTGGTATAGTTTCAAGGTTGCTAGAGCAACTCCAAGCTGTTAAACCTCCTCAAAACTACATTTGAATGCCCAAAGAAAGCAGTCGACAACTCCTGTCTCCTGGGCCAGCCACTGTTGGTCGCTTCCCTGACATCCATCCTTTTCTTCTCTCTCACTAACAAAGTCCTAATCTCTTCAGGGTGGTGATGTGCCAAAGTGAAAATATTCACTTCCCCAGACTTCCTTCTTGCTAGGAGTGGCTATTATGGGTCCCGTACAGCCATGAGATAGAAGCAAATGTCTACTGGCTGGACTTGCAAGGAAGCTATTGTTTTTCTTACCCAAAGAGACAAACAGAGCCAGCCTTCACCTATGTATTGCCTTAACCATACATCTTCCTCCGTTTGCTCTACCTGGAACACGATAAGATGCCTCTTGGTATAGCTGTCATCCTGTGAGCATGAGAAAAGCCACCCCATGCCAAAGATGGCAGAGCAGAAAGAAAAAAGGAGCCTGGGCCCGAGGTGGCTTTGTGGAGACACTGAGCCAGCCCTAGCCTAACCCTAGCCTCTGAACTTCATGCTGGGTCAAAGGAAAAAAAAAAGCCCTGTTTTGTTACAGCCTTTGCAATCTGTTTTCTGTTCATGTCATCAGTAAAAACACCCATTAGGGGAGTGAATGCGTAAAAAAGAAGGGAAAACCAAGCACATTCTGGAATGAAGTCTAACCCCAGACCCATTCATCAGAGCAGGTTTTCTCTGACGTGCACGTCAAAACAAGATTTGTAAAGGCCATGAATGCACTCACGTGTTGTGAATTATTTGGAAAAGAAACTGACAAGAGAAAGCACATCTCCAGTGGGTGTGCTCCAGCTAAGTGTCAGAATGTGTCTTACATCTTTTCTCAATGTGCCCATTATGTGTGTGTGTGTGGTGTGTGTGGTGGGGAGGTGTAGATATTTCCTTGCATTTTCTTTCTTTTGCCTTTCCATTCCTCTCTGGTGCTAAGGACTCTAAGACCCAGTTGTATTCACGGTGGGTTATATGCTTTTTCATATTTTTCCTAATATGGCCAGTGTTTATTCTCCATCTCTCCTTTCCCTTCTCACGTTAACAGCATGACAGTAAAAGTGCATCGAAAGTGATCAGAGAAAATATGGTGAAGAAAGGAAGAATCCAGGGCTTGGAGACCAGAAGAGACTTCAATGTATCTGAGATTGGTTTTTTATTTTATTTAATTTCTTCTTTTTCACTATTTTATGATTTTGGCAAAAGATGGAATGTGATCAGGGCTCTATCTGAGGCAGCTGTGTAAGCAATCCTCATTTAACTGGAGACAATGAAAAATTAATCCAAGCCTAGTGTGGCTAAGTTTTCACAGAACCAATGAAACCCCTTGAATATTATCGTCTTCAACAGATGTTTGCTGACTGTCTTGATTTACCAAATTACCTGTCAGGTTTTACTACTCTCTCCACAAGCCGTTCTAGTGTGAGCTCTGTCTTCGTGTCACCTGGTTAATAAAAAGCTGATGGTATAAATGGAAAATGTAAATTGTGCTTTCTTTTCTTTTTCTTTCTTCCCCATCCTCTCCCTTCCTCTACTCTTCACTCCGTGGTTAGAAAATCTGTCATATACACACACACACACACACACACACACACATACACACACACATACACACACACATATATATACACACACACACATATACACACACACACACATATATTTGCTGTGGTAGGTGAACGCACTTTTCTTTTTTCACCATTTAAGAGCTCATTAGTGTTTCTGACATCTGTCTTTGTAAGAAAGGCAGAGTAAAAAATACACTTGGGCCTGAATTTTGCCGCAGGAAGGAGACTGAGGAAGACCTGTCAGACCCGGATATGTCTGTCCTGATTGAAAAAATCATAACTGGCCCCTGCTCCCCTCTCTGACCTTCACCACCACCTTGTCCCCTGAGGTGTCCTGCTCCAGCCCTGCTGGACACTGTGGAGACTCCCAGTTCGGTCCCAAACTCAGCTCACTGTGCCCTCTGCCTGTGCTCACGCCCTTCCTATTCCAGTGTCAAACGTCACCTCCTCAGAGAACTGGGCTGACCGCTCCAACTCAGCACAACCCCCGCTCGCCTGCTTCAGTATCCCTCAGGGAATGTGGCCTCAACCAGCAGGTCACATGGCTACCTGTGCTCTCTCCTCTCTAGGTTGAAAGCCATGAGAGAGCAGGGTCCCAGTCTCTTCCATCACTCAGTCCTAGAAGAGTGAGTGCCCAGTGCAGAGAAGGATCTCACTAAGTATTTTTAAATGAATGAAGTAAAGATTGCATAAAGAACAATCCTTCTAAAGGTAACAATCCTTTTCTGGCTTCACATTGACTGTGGTTTTCACTGGGCAGATTGTTTCTGAGAGATGGGCACTCTGGATCTTGTCAGCAGAAAGCTGAGAGACACGGGGCTCAGGGTTTCACAACATCTCTTTTGTGCGTCCACCTCACGCCTGGCTTTACCTCACTTTCCCACCTTCATTCTCTCCTTGTCAGTATCAGGAGAGGTTAAGAACATAGATTTTGAGCCAGCTGAAATCCCCATTCTGCCAGTTGCCAGCTGTGTCACCTTGGAGTATTTCTTAAACGCTCTGTGTTTCAGTTTTAGCATCTGTAAACCAGAGCTGCTAACCACACCCACCTCATAGGGATGTGGAGATTAAATAAGTCTGCATAAAGTGCTTAGAATAATGCCTGGTCCACGGCAAGTACAGGGTAAGTATTTGCTATGATTATTTATTTGTAATTTGTTCTGGCTTCCTATATTGGAGGCAGTACTGCAAACTGTCTAAAATCTTTTGTACAACAAGGTGTGAGCATAAATAACAAAGCTGTCGGAGTGAAGCCAGGAGAATGCATCCTTGCTGCCATGCACGTCTATGATGTTTTTTCCAGTTTCATATCCTCTGGCTGCCCCTGAAGGTCTTTATCATTAAGGGGCACCATGAAAAGCCTTTGTTCTGTAAGTAAGAGACAACTGCTCCCTTCTTTAATGGCAAGATGACATTGTTAAGAGGTGTTTTGGAAAAGAAACGAAGCAACCACACTGTTTAGTAGTAAATGTACTGCTGGCATGATTTGCTCCCTAAATCACAAATCCATTCTGCACACCGAGGCACAGTGCAGGAGGCCAGTTGTAAATGTCTCTGCATGAGGCCCACCCCCCAGGAAGGGCTGTGTCAGGGACATTGGCTCCTGCATCATGTAACTCAGGGGGTCCCTTCTTCTCTATCTCCAGGCCATGTGGCCGAGATGGGGCTCCCATGGTACAGCACATGGCACAGGCTTAGCAAATCGAATCGGCACAGCACATGCACAAGGTGTTGGATCTTGTTCAGGGACAGGCATTGTAGCCTAAAACCTTCACAGCAGACTGGACCTCAGAACTGCATGGCCACAGGAACAGTGCTTTCTGCCCTGCTGGACTGGAGCTTGGAAAGATCAGCGGGGTGGAGGTGATCTGCTTATCATCCTGCCACTTGAAGCATGAGAATGACTCCAGTGGAGGAAAGCAGAAAGAAATCAAAACACCTGAAAGTGGAGGAGGCCACTTTCTAGGGACATATTTGCTTTCCTCAGCTTTACTGAGATATAATTGACAAAGACAAATTATATGAATTCAAGTCATACAACATGATGACTGGATACATATACTCACTGTGAAATGATTACCATAGTCACATCTACCACCTCCCATAGTTACCAGTGGTGTGTGTGTGTGTGTGTGTGTGTGTGTGTGTCTATGGGTATGTGGACACTTATGATCTCTCTTAGCAACTTTCAAAGTAAACAACACAGTATTATTAACTACAGTCATCGGGTGACATACATTGAACTACTCAATCCCCTTGTGTGGAATTCAAGCTTACTCCTAGTTGGCTAGGTTCTTTGCTTCAATTGAGTTTGGGTTGGCTCTTCTTTCTTTGCACTGAAACAGCCTTTTTGGATAAAGATAGGTCCGTGTGAAACACTCCTTGAAGGAGACATTATGATGTTCTGATTTGGATGGGATCTTAGAAGACTGGCTATCCTTCAGTGGTCCTGGAAAACTTGAAATTGGGTTGGGATGTTTTCTAAAGGGTCAATAAGCTGAATTTGCTCTTCAAAATGATGCATCCCTTTGGTATTTTCTTCCCAAGTTTCTAGAAGTGAGGATGCTTGAAACATTTAAAAGCAACACAATAACCACAACGGTAACAACATTAAGCACAATTATAATGCTTCGTGTTTCCCAGGAGCCTTTACAAGCACATTAATTTAGTTTTCAAAATAACTGTAGGTGGTAGATGCTATTAATGTCATCACTATTTTAAAGATGAGAAAACCTAGACCTAGAGTTTAGTAACTTGTTAAATTTCAGTGATTAAGTGGAACGTTGGAACCGGAACCCTGGCAGTCTTTTCTGAGTCTAAGCTCGGAGGCACCATACAATACTAACTACGTGATGCGGCGGCGTGGCTGGAAATGTGGCTATTTATCCACCCATTACTACTCCGATGGAAGAGTCAGTCAGAGAGATCAATCTCATGTAAGGATAGTGTCACTCTTCCGTTCAGACTCAGAAGTAATTTCACAGGCGTTTTATGTCAGTTTGACATGCTCTGGACTGGGAAAAACAAAGCAAATACCAACAGCCAGGATCTTTCCCCCTAGGGTGTGGCTGCAGTCAATACAGGGCTAAACACGGTGTTTCACGTGTTCAGATAACGGTTGAACCAACCCAATACATTTAAATAAAACGAGCAAAGAAATAACACTCTCGGGTCCAAAAGGTCAATCGGTTCTTTAGGAAAACCTCCCCCAAACAATATAGGTTGTCAGAAATACGCACACAAAATGTCAATCATTTTTTTTCTGTATTAGACCTGTGTTCATCCTCAGGCTATCTTCTTTAGTGGCATTCTTTAATCTGAAAGCCTAGAATGCAGGGAATCTGAACGGTCAGAGACAGCTATTGTTAAAACTTTTTAATTTTTTTTGGCTGGGCGTGGTGCCTCATGCCTGTAATCCTAGCACTTTGAGAAGCTGAGGCAGGTGGATCACTTGAGGGCAGGAGTTCAGGACCAGCCTGGCCATCATAGCAAAACCCCGTTTCGGCTAAAAATAGAAAAATTTTCTGGGCGTGGTGGCACACGCCTGTAATCTCAGCTACTCGGAAGTCTGAGGCAGGAGAATTGCTTGAATCCAGGTGGAGGAGGTTGCAGTGAGCCAAGATTGTGCCATTGTACTCCAGCCTGGGTGACAAAGTAAGACTTTGTCTCAAATTCTTTTTTTTTTTTTTTTTTTAGCCTATTTAGATTATATTATATTACTGACCTTCATGCAGTTCTTAAGAGTCACATTATGGAATATTTGCTGAGTTTTGGAAAAAAGAATCCCCAAATAGACGGTGAATTTCTTGGAAAGAATACAGCATTGTGGAGATAGAATATCATTCGTTTCTTCTAATCTGCTAGGTGGTTTTGGATGAGTTACTTTTAATGTACTTAAACACCAGTTTCTTCACCTGTGACATGAATGCCCAACATCCTATCCAGCTTTGGTTTACTGTGATGATCAAATGAAATGATATCCCTGGAGATGCTTTTTGCAAATTATAAAGTTCCATAAAGACATGAAGAACTTTTTATATCTTATATTTACATTTTCCTATTGTCTATTTTTTAATACCGAGGGTTTATACAAGCAATTCTAGGTCATCTGTAAGAACACTGTGAGTTATGTATTGCTGCGAAATGAGTTTACCCTAAAATGTATGGTTTAAAACAACACACATTTATCATCTCAAAGTTTCTGGGCTTAAGAATCCTGAAAGGCTTAATTCTGTCCTCTGCCTCGGGGTCTCTCAAGGCTGAAATCCAGGTGGTAGGAGAGGCCGGGGTCTGATACGAAGGCTCAGTTGGAGAAGGATCTGCTTCCAAGGTCATGTGGGTGTTGAGAGAATCCTACTCACCATGGGCTATTGGGCTGGCAGCTTCAGTTCCTCATTGATTGTTGGCTACAAACCACCTTCAGTTCTTTGCCAGGCGGGCCCTGCCAGCACACACTCCAAGAAGACAATGGAGTTGGCTAGCAACACATAAGCCCCAGGCTTTACCACCTAATCATGGGAGTGGCATATCACTCTTGGTTAGTTAGATATCCCATAATATTTTTGTTAATTAGTTATAATAATTACTATCTTTCTCAGACCATTCTCCATAACAATATCCCGTAACATCGGTGAAGAGCATTGCCAGTCTAGGCCATGGAAGAGGACAGGATTGTGTAAAGGCATGACTACCGAGAAGAGAGGATCCCTGGAGCCATGTCAGAAGCTGCCTCCCACAAACAAGAATCCTCGGCTTTCCTAATATCAGCAGCTCTCGTGTTGGGCCAAGCATGTGGCACTTGTCAAATCATTTGCTCTTGAGGGCAATCTCATGAGGTGAGAAACACGAATTCCCTTCTAGAGATAAGGAAACTGAGGTCCTGAGAAGTGTCTTCCCTGAGTTGTATGAGATGTAAGTGGCAGAGCTAATTTCAAATGGCAGATGTTATGGCCCAGAGAAGTGTCTTCCCTAAGTTGCACCACATGTAAGTGGCAGAGCTGATTTTAAATGGCAGATGTTATCTCTCAACCCCGTCACTGCACTTACATTGTTTTCTCGAATATGAGACTCATCACACCCACATCTCAGGGTTGATGTAGGAATCAGAAGTCATCATAGTCAAACCGGAACTCCTGCACAGAAATCATTATGGTTGCACTGGAACTCCTGCACAGAAATCATCACAGTCGCACTGGAACTCCTGCACAGAAATCATCACAGTCGCACTGGAACTCCTGCACAGAAATCATCACGGTCGCACTGGAAC
>NC_045443.1:126167384-126242687 GCF_002776525.5 Piliocolobus tephrosceles | reverse complement strand
GTCGCACTGGAACTCCTGCACAGAAATCATCACGGTCGCACTGGAACTCCTGCACAGAAATCATCACGGTCGCACTGGAACTCCTGCTCAGAAATCATCACGGTCGCACTGGAATTCCTGCACAGAAGCAGCACGGGGTGGGCATACAGCACGGCTGGACAGTGCTGGCCTTGACGCTGTCCAGGCCATGCAGCAGAGTTTGTACTTGAGTTTCATGCTGGCTTGTGGGGCACTGCTGGAGATGACGCTGTGATGGCTGAAGCCTCTCCTCAATGACTCCTTTGCAAGGCCGTGCGAAATGATAATTATTATAAAGGTGTTGTGGCTTGCATATCTGTGTCTCCCTAACATTCATATGTTGAAACCCTAACCCCCAATGCAATTGTATTGAGAGGTGAGGCCTTTCAGAGCTGAGCAGTTTAGATGAGATCTTGAGCACAGAGTCCCCACGATAGGACTAACGTCCTTATGAGAAGATAAACAGCCCAGAGCACTCTCTCTGCCATGTGAGGCACAAGGAGACAGCAGCCTACTGCAATCCCAGAAGCAGCCCACCTCAGACAACAGGTCTGCGGCTGCTTTGATCATGGACTTCACAGCCTCTGGAACTTTGAGAAATAAAGGTAGCCATTTATGCCTAGTGTTCCATTATTGGAACGCTAAGCATGTGGGAGTTATTTACATCCTATTGCTCAAGGTCATCGCCAAGGTCTGATTGCAAAAATTCAAAAAATTGCAACCTCGGGCATAAATGGGTTAAGCCAACCAGTCTATGGTATTTTTGTTTGAGCAGCCCAAATGAACTAAGACAAGAGATAATATTTATTGAGCATTTGCTAAGCATCAAGCACAGTTCTAAGCCTTTCACATTTTTACATCACTTGTCATCCCCACAACAATCTTATGACCCATTTTCTTCTCACCCATTTTATGCGTGAGAAGTCTGAGGTCTGAAGTGTGATTCTTCCAGGAATGTACAATGCTCAAATTCAATCACATCAGACCCAGACTTGCCCAAGAGCGCATGGCACAGTGCTAGGAAAATAGCAGCAGCTCTGCCAATGGGGGACATCTGATGATCGTATCATCATTATCGTTATCATTCCAGGGAGCAAACAGGAGTCCTTGGCTTGTGGCAATGGTCATCTTAAATATTAAAGTCTCTCTTTCTGCTGACCAGCCCTCCCGTGCTCTCCTGGTTCTTGCTCATGTGATTGAAAACTTTTCAAAGCTACTTCTGTCCTTTGCAGTTGAGTCCTCACCTTTCTGTCCAGATGACCTCCTTCCAGAGTGGCCTCCAGGGCCTGCCAAGGCTCTGGACCTTCTGTCTGACTCCCAGATTTTCCTCTGCTGCAGAAGACTCATGTTGGATTTCCTTCAACATTCATTCTCTGAGTATTTTCAGATTTGTACTTGAATTTGAGTAGAGACTATCAGCTGTCCCCTTCTTCCCCTGTGTCCTTCGAGCATGGCACATGGTTAACCAGGATACAAGATGACATTTCCTTGCTTCTCTTGCAGCTAGGCACAGCTGGTGTGCCTGTTCTGTCATGGGACATGACACAGAGCTTCTGGGTCAAGAGCTTCTGGGTCCTGCACTTAAAAGAAAACAGCAGGCTCCTGGCTTCCCCTTTGTCCCTCTCCCTGGCTGGAGTTCATGGTGGTGATGAGCTATCTTGGATTGCACTGACTGTAGCAACATTTTGGGGTGATGGAGCCACAAGCTGGCAGGCGTCTGGGTACCTGCCACCTTTGCAGAGTGGAAGCTGCTAAAAGAATTCAAACACGCAAACAGGAGAGAAATCTGCTCTACCTTGTTGAACCAGGGATTTGGAGGCTGCTGTCACAGAAGCTGATCCCTTTATCCTAATCAATCTACACCCACCATGGTTACAGTGGTGACCACTGTGGTTTTAAGGTAGTCGCTTGCCCTTGTCTGCTCCATGGTAGGAAGGCGAGGCATGCAGAGCCTCAGCCCAAGCAGCCGGTGAAGTATTAAGGTGATCTGCTTTCATCCTGCACTGAAGCTGCAGTGCTTCCTCCTAAGGTGGGAAATTAAAGACATGATGAATGAGGCATCTTTGCCATTTAGCCAGCCTAGTTTACACACTGCTGGTGAGAAAATATTGCACTGGAGATGGAACAAGTAGGGAATAATAAGGACCACTTATGAAGAATTAATGTGATGCTGAAAACAGAAAGAAAAAAAAAAAAAAAAACTTTTTAGGTTACCCAGGAAAGGCATGGAGAACTGCCTTACAGAACAACCTGTCATGATGTCTTTGAGAAGTAAGAGGTCTGAAGGGTCAATTTAAAGTTATTAAGATAATCTCTCTGTGTTAAGAGACTGTCTCTTTCCATGCTGCTTTTAAAAAATAGGTGTTTTGCTATGTCTTCTCCTGAACCACAGCCTCACGTATTTTGCCAACTTGAGAGGCTTGGGTGTCATTTCAGAATGCTTGGCGCCAGGCCACATGGGCTTGTGGTCCCCAGTTGTGCAGAGGCTGTAGTTTGGGGTAGATGGTGGTGGGAAGGTAGATGCACATTGGATCCTTATTTGGGGCTATTGGGTAGTCTATCTGGTTGACGGTATCTTCCGGGACCACTCCCCACAACACCTCACCCATTTCTTCTCTGCTCCACTGCCTTCCCTCGCTTTCCACCCTCCCATTGGCTGGGCTTCTATGTACTAGCACACTATCTTGAATCATATCAACAAGGGCAGTCTCTAGTGGTACCAGGAGAAAAGAGACTGGGCTTCTGATGGCACTGCAGAATAGAGGCACCAAACCACTTTGGATCTCTATGGAACAGAAAAAATTATGTTTCTGAAATTCATACCACTTTAAACAAAGTCTCTTTTGCAAGCAATTGGCCCATATCCTAAGTCATACACTTCTTTATGTGGGTTCCTTAACACTGCATACCTCTTCTTCATAGCATTTGCCATAGTTGCAACCGAGTACTTTTTGGCGTGCATCTTTTCTAACCAACAATGAAGTCCACGTGGTCATGGTACAGACCTAATGAACTCTAATATGCCCACTGCTTACAAGGCACTTAATAATTATTTGATTAATGAATATAAATACAAAAGCTCAGAGGCTTCTTGTAAGACCTTCCAATCAGGCTGATGTGGTCAGACGGTCCCTAACTGGGAGGGTTTAACAGGCATGCAGAAGGCAGCATGTGAAGACTCTTCCGTTCTCTAGCTTTTAGGGGAGCAGCCTGAGCTTTCGTGCTCCCTGCAAGTCTCTGATTTCTGAGAGGCAGACTGGCATGAAAAATAAAGATGGAGAAGCTCTATATTTCCTTATGATTAGCAAATTTCAAGCTTGGGCAAAGCCATGAAGTTCTTGCTAACTGGAATAACATCTTAACAAAATGTCTATACGTCCAGCAGTGCCTAGTACAACATTGACATAAAAACTTTGCTTCATAAATCCCTCACTGCATGAACAATAAATCCTCCCCCTGCCTTTATCACAGCTGCTGAGAGGAGGAGAGCTGGCAGGGAGGTCTGGGGAAGGGGATGAAGCCATGGCGCATGACAGTAGCTTTGGTTTTTGCTCGCATTTCCCTTCCAAAACCTTGGGGCCCCATCATTGACTCCTAGGGCACCCTTCTCTCAGCACATAGAGACTGTCTGAGCCTCTTCCTTTATCTGTACAATGGGACAACAGGCTCTAATTCAATCGATCACGACAAGCATCATTTATCTAGTCATTCAGCATTCATATGGGACTCTCTGATCCCATTTCTTCATCTGTAAACTAGGGACAAGATAACATATTGTTACAAAGATCATTCACTCAGCAATACATGTATTCATGCAGCTAACATTTCTATCCCTTCCCTGTGCCAGGAACTGAGTTAAGCCCTAAACACACAGATGTGAGGGCAATAGGCACTTCCCTGCCATGGTGAAGTCTGCATTCTCATGGAGAGACAGATGGCAAACAAAGACACAAGGTGATTCCATACTGGTGAGTTCTAGAAACAAGATGAAGCAGGTGATCACCATGGTGGTCACAGATAGCTTCTTGGGGAATATTTAAAGCTAAGATGTAGAAATGAGAATACTCTGGTCATGTAAAGAGTCCAGTCAGACGGAATGGCAGATCCAAGAGCCCTGGGGTAGAAATACACCTAGTTCATCAGGCTCAGGTCTCCTGGAAGGCCACTGTGGGAGAGGAGTTGCCAGTGATGGGAGAAGCATGGGGTAAGGTCCAGAGTGGGCAGGGGCCAGATCACTCAGAATCTTGCAGGCCATGACCAAGCTTGGGGATTTATCAGAAAGAAATGCAAAGACTGAGCCAACAGGAAGTTCCCTGGTCTGACTGAGACAGAGTCTCCCTCTGTTGCTCAGGCTGGAGTGCAATGGCAACATCATGGCTGACTGCAGCCTCCATCTCCTGGGCTGAAGTGATTCTCCTGCCTCAGCCGCTCCACTAGCTGGGACGACAGGCGTGTGCTACCATGCCTGGCTAACTTTTGTATTTTTGTAGAGACAGGGTCTCACTATGTTGCCCTCAACAGCTCTCAAACTCCTGGGCTCAACGCTTTGAGCCCAGGAGCCTCAGTAACAAGAGTCTGTGAAATCTGAAGGGTTTTCCAAAGTGGATGAACTTTGCATGGCATGGTGGCTCAGTGGTGGCCGAGAAGACAGTGAGTATGTTCTCTGAGACACACAGAGCCTTAGGGATATTTAAAATCCAGCCCCACAACCCTGTTCTAGTGTCCAGTCCACCTGCCTCAGCCTCCCAAAGTGCTGGGATTATAGGCATGAGCCACCGTGCCCAGCCTGATTTATGTTTTAAAGAGAACACTTTGGCCATTTTTGAAAAGAAAGACGGGGCCGGCATTGGTGGAAAGAGCGGAACTAGAGAGCCCAGGTTAAGTGAGAATTTAGAGGAGACACAAGGTAGAGCCCACACATGGTCCCTGTTCATACACAGTAGCTGTCCCTGCAGCAGACCCAAGGGGGATGCACCAGTGACTCGGTAGATCCCAGGCTCACAAATACCATGCTAGAGCTTCCCAGGAGTCACGGGGCTGGCTCTGGCACAAAATCCTAAAAATCCACAGCACGATTCCCACGGTCAGTGGTAATCTCAGGCCACTCGATAGCCAAGTCATTTCTGAGAACATAAAGTATGAGTCTCAAAGGGTCAGACAGCCTGTGAGTAACATGTGGGTAAAGATGGTGGGGTGTGAATGGGTGCAGTCTCTGTGCAGGGTAACATGCTAATATCTATACAATTTGTAAATGCCCACACCGTTTTACTCAGCTAGTCCACTGCTGGAGTTTACTTCACAAATATGATTACAGAAGTACAAAATAGTCTTTGCATAAGGTTACTCAAAGCAGTACTTCCAGGGAAAAAAACCTGGGAATAACCTAAATGCCAGGTCCTGTGGGGGTTGGTTTATATAAATTACACTATATGCCATAATCTACACGTTTGAAAAAAAATAAAGAACTTTACGTACTAACATGGAAAAAATACAAGATATATTGTTAGATAAAAAAAAATTGACGTTGCAGTGGGAGAGAGAATGTGTGTGTGTGTGTGTGTGTGTGTGTCTGTGTGTGTCTGTGTGCCTGTGTGTGTGTCTGTGTGTTCCTGTGTGTGTCTCTGTGTGTGTCTGTGTGTGTGTGTGTTTGCATATGCAGGAAATATTTTTGGAAAGGTATGTGTTAAACTGCAAATGTTGATCACCTCTGGGGGCTCGCACTGGGTGGCTGGAGGCAGAAATAGATATTTGTATATAAGTCTGTATAATTTTTGAGTTTGGAACTATATAAACGTATTACCTGTTACCCCCAAATAAATCAAGATTATAAAAATAATAGAAGTAGGAACAAGGGGGAATATACCTTAGGAAGGTGACAAATTGTGACAAGCCTAGGACCTTTAGTGTTAGCTTATAAATACTCAAAGTAAAGAATACTCAATCACCAGGTGCCCTCTGACTGGGTACTGTTCTCTCTTTTACCTACGGGTTGCCCTGAGGGTGGGAGTAAAGGCCAGAGCCAACCAGCCACTGAAAGGAAGAGGGAGGTAGACAGGATAGAGCTTCCAGTGGGAATCTGTAGTGAATCAAAGGCAGCAGGGCAGTATAGCTTGGTGGTTGGCATGTGCCACTGCATTAGTCTATTCTCATGCTGCTAATAAAGACATACCCAAGACTGGGTAATTTACACAGGAAAGAAGTTTAATGGACTCCCAGTCGAGCATGGTTGGGGAGGCCTCACAATCATGGTGGAAGGCAAAGGAGGAGCAAAGGCACATCTTACATGGTGGCAGGCAAGAAAGCGTGTGCAGGGGAACTGCCCTTTATACAACAATCAGATCTCATGAGATTTATTCACTGTCATGAGAACAGCATGGCAAAAACCCAGCCCCATGATTCAATTCCCTCCCACTGGGTCCCTCCTATGACATGTGGGGATTATGGGAGCTACAATTCAAGATGAGATTTGGGTGGGGACACAGCCAAACCATATCTACCACCAAGGGAAAACAGTGCTGTGCCTCTGCCACAATGATAATGCAAGATATTCTGCACCACTGTATAAAAAAATCTCAGGAAGAACTTAAGGAGGCCTTGTTCCATAGAAAACACAACTAACACTCCAGGTGGGCACCCCCATATATTAACCCACTTAATCCTCACAAGCACTCCTCAGCAAAGGTACTCTTATTATTTATCATCTCATTTTCATGTAAGACCGAAGGAGACTGACTAATGTGCACAAAACCAGGCAACTTCCAGGCAGAAGAGCCAAGATGTGAATCCAAGTTGCCGGGCTGGCTCAAGAGACCATGCTGTTATTTGCGGCACCATGTTGCTTTGTGGAGTACTTGAAATCTGGGCACCATGTGAGCAAAAACTTTACCTCTGACGTAGAAAATAAATCCATTAAATTAAAAATAAAAAGGCAACTGCTCATTTCTACCGCTGTTTGCCACTGTCTTGTGAAGATCAGCCAGGTATGAGAAGGAGCCTCAGTAACAAGAGTCTGTGAAATCTGAAGGGTTTTCCAAAGTAGATGAACTTTGCATGGCATGGTGGCTCAGCAGTGGCTGAGAAGACAGTGAATATGTTCTCTGAGACACACAGAGCCTTAGGGATATTTAAAATGTAGCCCCACAACCCTGTTCTAGTGTCCAGTTTGCTCTCTGAGGACCAGTAACAGAGGCATGGCTTCAGGGGGAGGACCTCACCTGTGCCTCTTGGTAAGACAGGGTCTCTAAGATGAGACACTAGTTCTGAAATGCACCTGCTTTATGTCAGAGGCCAGAGTATCAGCTTCCCAGCCTTCCCCTAAAGCTAATTACTGGTCTGGCAAGAGCTTGAGAGACTTGTTAACTTGATACAATAAATCATTTCAGGACAGATGCTGAGAGATATATTTGCTTCACACATTTTCAGTTTTGACTGGGGACCACATGTCAGACTATGATGGGGATGAAGAAAGCAGAAACTCCTCATTCCAGCCATGAAATACCTTAAATGAGGCTTGGGTGTCAAAAGAAAAGAAATAAGCTTCCAGAGGTGATGCTGGGCAGGGAAGTGGGAAGGGTCCCTTGGTGTAAGATGGCAAGCCTGTCAATCTCTCTTTGCTTAGGAATCTCTTCCTTGTTGTGGGAGAAGAAGGGGCATTTAGAACCAGAGAGAAGAGGATTAAAATATTGACACTGATCTTTAGTAGCTGTGTGGGCTTGGCAAGTAGTTAAACTCCTCTGAGTTCCCCTGTTTTTCACTTTTATGTTGCTATGCTACAAATCACCCCAAAACGTAGTAGTATAAAATGAAAGCAATCATTTGATTGTTTCTCGTTGTTTCTGTGAGTCAAGAATGCTGGAAGGGCTTAGCTGAGTGTCTTTGGCTTGGGTCTCTCATGCAGTTGCTGTCAGACAGTGGCGGGAGCAGTCAGGGGCAGCTGGACACCATGCTGTATTCACAAGGCTTGGGGGATCCTCCTTGTGGCCTTTCCACATGGGATAGTTGGGCGTCCTCACTGATTTGCTTTCTAGGAAGCTGATTTGCTTTCCAGGAAACCAGGGCGAGTAATTAAATGACCAGCGAGTAGGCAAGGCTAGGAGCAAAACTGCACATTTATTTTTGGTCCCCCAGCTTCAGGAAAGAAGGTGTGGGGGAGGGGTGAGGTCCATTGGTCTCCGGCAGGGGAGGCTGGGGGAGTCACCCCGTGGAGCTTTCGGGCGGAGTTCCTACAGTCCCGACAGGAGTGGGGGCTGAGGAAGTGCGCGCAGCGCACCTGCTGGGAGCGGCTTTCATGTCCTGGGCCTGGGAGTGGGAGGGCAGTGGGCGGGACACAGGTGGGTCGGGGCCGGGCGGTAGGCGTGGCTAGGCGGTTCCGGATTTTCTCCGTCGGAGGTCAGGTTGCGCCTGCGCAGTTGACCTGTGTCTTTCCCGGGTGCGGGAAAGCTGATGGAGAAGAACCCGGAACTGTGCCATCTTGCCTCCCTTTGTCCAAACACTCATAGCATGGTGGCTTTGGACAATAGGGCTCCCTCCATGTTGGTGCAGGGCACTTTTATGATTTAGCTTTGAAAGTTACATAGCATCACTTCCACTCAGCACTGTGAGTCAACCAGTCACTGCAGCCCACCCAGTTTCAAGGGGAGAAGAAAAGGTTGCCACCCCTTCATGGGAGAGTGGAGAGGTTCCAGAAGAGCATGCAGGTTAGGGACACGGAGAGTACGTTCCTTGGGAACATTTCTGAAAAAAGTACAACCTATAACACAGAGTGTCCCAATTTGAAGATGGATCCTATTACTACTCACCATATAGGGGAAATGGGTGATGGTGTGGACAAACTGTCCGACACAGTGCAGGTTCTCACGGGCGCCATGCCCTACACATCGGCTTTCACTGCCCAGCATCTGTTCCTCCTCTGTAGACACATCCTGACTTCTTGGGGAAAATTCATTTCCTCCATGGTAGGTCGTCTTGATGGGATGACAAACGGTGGGGCTTGCATTTTGAAACAGCATCAAGCAATGGAGAAGCCCCTTCACCATTTCAGACATCAAATCGAGGCTTGGGATGCCAGATCTGGCCCTTCAGTCTCTGGTAAAATCTTCTTTCAGGCTCTTTCACAGCCTCTCCTCAACTGTTCCTCTCCCCTACTCTCCACCCACCACCCCAATGCCTCCAGCAGATTCTCTTGGAAGAGTTTAGTTATCTACAAATGGCAGACAACTCGGGACAGGTGCAGTGGCTCATGCCTGTAACCTCGGCCCTTTGGGAGGCCGAGTTGGGAGGATCACTGAGCCCATGAGTTTGAGACCAGCCTGGGTAACACAATGAGACCCTTTTTCCACACAAAAATACAAAAACTAACTGGGTGTGGTGTTGCACACATGTAGTCCCAGCCACTCAAGAGACTGATATGCGAGGATCACCTGAGCCCAGGCGGTCGAGGCTGCAGTGAGCCATGACCGTGCCACTGCATTCCAGCCTAAGTGACAGAATGGGATCTCATCTCAAAAAAAAAAAAAAAAAGTTAGGCAACAACAGTAACCTCAACGATCTTGGGCTTTAACGGTCAACGTTTGCCACGAACCTCTATGGAGTCCAGGACGCCAAAGGCCTGGCGCCTGCTGAAGGTGAAAAGGAGGGAAAGTTTTATGGAGACCCACACAACTTGTGTATCAATAAATTATCCTGCTGCAGATACTCACAGAAGCCTGCTATAAGTTTTGGGTGCATGGAGTGGGAGACACTTTTAACTTGTTTTAGGAGGGGACCCAAAATGTAAGTTTATGCCGTTGGTTGGGAGATTTTAGTTCGTGGTAGCTTGCAATCTTCAAATATCTCTTACAGAAAGCAGTTGGTTTGAGCAATTTCCTTTAGGGAAACGCAGATTATTTTAGCACTTCATTCCTCTAAGCACTGCTGAAAACTGTTTAAGCAGCTATGAGCATGTTCATATTCCAGAATTCTCCAAAACAAATAGCCAAGCACAGTTATGTACATAAGGTATGCAATTGAGACTGCTTAAATGAATACTAATGGGCATTTTATTCACCATTTTCAATGATTTTGGGTTTTTTTGGAAAGAGCCTTCTCGTTTTATTACCTGCCTGATTTACTTTTCTACCCTGCAGCAGAGAGTCCCTGAAGCACGATGCTGGCTCTTGAATTAAGGAGCCTGGGGATGCAGCAGCTGCTTCTGTTCCAGAGGCAGGGAAGAACAGGAGAGGCATCATTCACTGTTCTACGGAAGCATGTGGGTCCCAGTCTCCTTCAAGAAGGCCTGGGGAACACTGGCCCAGAGACCATCCCATCAAACTAGAAGCTGGATAACAAGAGGAGCAGGGAGAGAGAACTCCACGCCATGCACCAGGATCCCAATTAAGGCCGACACTTACAGTCGTAAGAACCAGAGCTCAGATGCGTGTTTATAGCATCTGCTGGAAATACAGGAGCATCTGTACAATTTGGTCTGTTTAAGAGGGCTCGTGTGGTGAAAATGAGAGGGCAGCTGAGTCTTTGAAACAGCTGGCCTCCTTTCTAAGTTCCTCCAAAAGAGGCACAGTTGAGTTCCCGGACAGCTGTTTGCTGCAAACTCTGTACCTGGACAATATAGGCAATCAACCTCCTAAAGAAAACAGGCATTATTTGGACTCAAACAGGCCACTTTTGCACATGGTTTACTTCCTGATGAACAATTTTTCCTGAAGAATATACCTTTTGTTTGATTTGCACAGTGATTTTAAACATCCAAGCAAATGTTAAAAAATGGAAAGATTTCTGGATTTTCAGCAGGTCTAGAAAAATCCAGAGATGTGGCAACTCACAGCCTGCATTCCCACCTGGGAAGGCTCCAGAGCCTAAAGAATGGATGTGTCCTCTAAGAGGGTGCAGCCTGCCACCCTCCCTGTCTCTTGCAGCCTGCAGGGCAAGGGCATTCCACCCACTTCCTTACCCGCCTCCTCCTTTCACCTGTCCCTTGCCTTTGAGGCTCCTGGTTAAATGGCGCAGAATTTCGCGTGGATGCCTCTGAGTCCAGCTAGCCTCTTGGCATGCAGTCCTACAATTACAAGTGTCAGTGACAGCCACTCTATGGGACTGATGAAGTATCCCAGGAGGGTTTCCAAAAGGCAACATGCATCCCTTGAGTAAGGCTGAATCACGTGGACAGAAAGTGTCTCCTTTTTAGATTCTTTTAGAAGTTTTGAGGTTAAAGCAAAAGTCTCCCAGATGGCCTGTAACCATTCCTGGGCACAGACACGCCTGGAGCTGCAACAAAGAGGGATTGGAGGAGTAAAAGGGGTGCCACGCGGGGCCCCTCCCTCTCTTCCCACAGGACATTCCTGGCTCTTTGCCTCTTCCCTGACCCCTTCACTCATCTGGTGCCAGCTTTTGGCTTTGTTCCCCAATTTCTATGTTGGGTGTGAAGGCCAGGGAGAACGGGTGACGATAAAGTTAGGAAGGGCAGAAACTTGGACTAGAGATCCCTCACAGCAGCTCCCAGTGCTCCATGATTCAGAACGGGGGGAAAGGCAGCATCATATCATCGTAGAAATGTCTGCCACTGGCTCATTTATACTAAAAAGCTGGGTACAAACAACCCAGGCGTCCCACGAGAGGGGGCTTTCTAAATAAATTCAGGTCCATCCACTTGCTCAGTCATTTAAAAAGCTAAGTACGGGACAAGCAAAGTACTTTGGCAACGTTAAGTTACCAAAAGAGACGTAACATATTACAGACTGATCCCAATGGTATAAACATACTTATATACACTCTGTAAGGCAGGACGCAATAATGGTAATAGTTACATAAGATAGGAATATGGGTTTAAAAGAGGTATCTTTGAATATGTTTTTATGATTATGAAAGTAAAACAAAGGCATTGAAAAAAATAAGCCTAATAAAAAGGGAAGTAGAAGGAAATCTCAGCTTGGTCTGGTGGCAAGCTTGTCCAACCTGTAGCCCACAGGCTGTGTCCAGGACGGCTTTGAATGTGGCCCAACACCAATTCGTAAACTTTCTTACAACATTATGAGATTGTTTTGCAATTTCTTTTTCCAGCTCATCAGCTGTCGTTAGTGTTAGCATATACTATGTGTGGCCCAAGGCAATTCTTCTTCCAATGTGGCCCAGAGAAGCCAAAAGACTGGACACCCCTGCACTCTCATGTGTCCACAGCACTTCCCTGACACCTGCTAACACCTTTCTAACCTCCAAGGCAAGCACACAGCCTCTTGCTGCTAACATTAGCCAGCTGGACTTCAATAGGATTTTTATGTCATTTTGTTTTGTTTTTTTTTTGAGACAGAGTCTCACTCTGTTGCCCAGGCTAGAGTGTAGTGGTGTGATCCTGGCTCACTGCAACCTCCGCCTCCTGGATTCAAGCCATTCTCCTGCCTTAGCCTCCTGAGTAGCTGGGATCACAGACACGCACCACATACAGCTTAATTTTTTATTTTTAGTAGAGGCAGGGTTTCGCCACGTTGGCCAGGCTGGTCTCAAACTCCTGACTTCAAGTGATCCACCCGCCTCGGCTTCCCAAAATGCAGGGATTACAGGCGTGAACCACAGCACCTGGCCAGGAGTTTTATGTTTTAATTGTGTTTGTTTATGCTCATTTTTATTTTGTGCAACTGATAGGCATTTTCTCCATTTATTTGTGTACATTAAAGTTATTTTTAAAATAAAACTTTTTTATGATTTGCATAAATATTCATTTGGATGCTTATTTCCTTCGAGTGCCTTTATTCTTTTCTTTATCTACCCAATGGTATGACGCCTCAGTTCTTGAGACCATTAGAAAGATTTACTGAAATAATGTACACAGAGCATTTTGTAAAGTGCCCGAGATAGTGAAATATACACAGTATTATTCTGTGTGCTGTCAAGCACTATAAAATCTACAGAATATTACGGTTTTCTATGTAAATTTCTATTTTTAAGATACTATATTTGCTTCTGGAAGAGATGTTAACAGTAGTGTTTTAATAAGAATGCCTAAATGGGAAATTTGAGACACATAAGTGAACCGGTTTAAGTGAAGGTATTTAGCACCTAACAGCGCAGGTGCATGTGGGCCAGTGGGAAGTTGAGCGGCAGGCAGGTGTGCCTACATCAACCCCACTGGGGAGCCCGCCTCATCAACAGCCTCAGGGGGTTGCATTCCCAACACGGAGTCCCCCCTAAACTTCAGAGTATGCCCACAGTTTAAAGAAACACCTAATTTTTGGCATTTTCCCTGGAGGAATGAGTTTAAAGTAAGGCTCCAGGAATGCTTGAGGCAGAAACCTTTATTAGATCAAGGTGTAACGTTTGAATCAAAAGCGGTCAGGGTCCGCTCTTCCCTCCTGCCAGTGCTGAGGTCAGACTCACTGCTCGCTTCGCTGGTCCCCAGCTGCTCAGACTCACCCACATACCTGGTTTTGAAAAAAGATGCAGATCAGGGAAAGGAGATGAAGGGGAAAGGGGAAGATGCTTCCTAAGAAACGGGAGCATGCCAAAAGGACGGCAAGATGTGTTCCTGCCTTTCAGCACACTGTCCACGTGCTTGTACGCCTCTTCCCTGCAGACACAGAAGCATTTGCCTCATGCTCGATCCTGTCCGTCACAGGGTGCTGACGGGGAAGGAACTGGGCGGCATGCTAATTGCTCTGTTGGCCTCGCACCCTGTAAATAGGACGTGCACTCTGGTAAATTGTTGGCTGACTCTGCCTGACTGCCGAGATGCTCAGATCTCTGCCAGGATGATGGGGAGCCTGGAAACCAAATGCCACACAGTTTGGTATGTGTACGGACCAGGTGCAAGCTATCTTCCTGGGTCTGAGTGTTTATAGACAGATGGTTTCAGGACCATAACAACCCACAGGTCTTTCAGAGGTTCTAGGTTACAGGGAGACAGTGCTCCAGCAAAACAGCTGTCTTGACAGTTTCCCCTAACAAGTGCCCTCTCCCTGTCTAAGAGGCCATTTCACCAGGGGAGGAAGTGGGGGGCTCTTATGTTTCTGAGAGTCTCAGGTTGGGTTCATTAGAAGCAGATCATAAGATGAGGATTCATTTGCAAGTGACCGAGTAAGGATGTTGTTTCCTTTCTCCCCAGCCACCAGGAGAAACTGGAAAGGGAGAAGGGGAGAGGGAAATAGTTCACATTGCAGGACAAAGCAAAGGGAAGGTGTGCTTTCAAAGACCCAGCCTGCAGCCTGATCCTGTGGGAAGCTCTGAGTCAAGCTGTGCCCATGACAATTCAGAGTTGTCTGCAATGGGGGAGATAGGGCTGGGCTTTCGCACTCCACACCCGTCCATCATTGGCAAAGAGGACCCCAGGAAGAAGCTCCCAGGCTTTTCCAAGAATCTGCACGAGTGCACAAAAGTGAGGGGCAGCCCCAGGTGGTGCAGTGACAGTGACGGAAGCAGGCTCAGGATGACAGAGCAAACCCCAGGATTAGGGACTGAATTGTTCCCTCCAAAATTCGTATCACAAAGCCCTCACCACCAGTGTGACTATATTTGGAGAGCAGGCTTTTAAGATGGTAATTAAGATTAAATACAGTCATAAGAGGGGGCTCTAACCCCATAGGACTGGTGTCCTTACAGGAAGAGGAAGAAACCAAGGACGGTGGCTCACACCTGTAATCTCAGCACTTTGGGAGGCCAAGGTGGGTGGATCACTTGATCGCAGGAGTTTGAGACCAGCCTGGGCAACATGATGAAACCCTATCTCTACAAAAAAATACAAACATTAGCTGGGCTCGGTGATGCATGCCTGTAGTCCCAGCTACTTGGGGCACTAAGAGAGGAGGATCGCTTGAGCCCAGGAAGTCAAGGCTACAGTGAGTTCTGTTTACACCACTGCACCCCAGGCTGGGTGACAGAGCGAGACCCTGTCTTGGAAAAGAAAAGAAAGGACACCAGGAGCTTCTCTCTCTCCATGCACAGAGGAAAGGCCCTCTGAGGACACCAGATGCTGAGAGGGTGGTGATCTGCAAGCTAGGAAGAGATTTCTCACCAGAAACTACCCTTGACAGCACCCCGATCTCAGATTTTCCAGAGTCCCGATGGTGAGAAAATAAATTTCTGTGTTTTAAGCCAACCAGTGTGTGGAATTTTGTTCAGGCAGCCCTGGCTGGCTAACACACCTACCGAGGGATATAGAGCAGTAAAAGAGATGTACCGGGACCCGGGTGGAGCAGTATCTGTCAGTCAGGGTGGTCCATTGGGTGTATTTCATATTAGGACAAGAACAAGCTCAAGCGACAGCTTGTTCTTCGAGGCAGAACTTCTGGGTTTGAATTCCACCTCCACCTCTTACTGAGTGGGTTTGAAAAATGCATCGTGTCTCAGTTTCCCCCTCATGTAAATTGAGATCATAGCTCACTTTCTCTACCTCGAATGCTTGAAGCAGGATTAGATGCTTAGGAGGATTATCTGCAAAGCATTTGGAGAGCGCGAGGCACACAGCCAGCACTGCTTGTCTCACCTATGATTCTTCCTTCCTCACTCACTCGAGCACCATTTTTCAGCCTATGCTGAGCATGACATGGTTCATCACTCGCCAGGTGTGAGTTCATATTCGGGACAGTCTTTAAGTATCTCTTCCTCGAACTTTCCCCTGATAAGGCTCCTGGCCGTGGATTGTCAGCACAGTAGCTGGCAAGTACTGGGCACTTGACAAATATTTGTTGAAGAAACAAACGTGGGAAAGGGGACGTCTAGAGCGTCTCACAGATGGAAACTGTGCAGAACATTTCAGCAACAGGGGAAATTTTCTGAGCCAAGCAGCCCTTTGACACATGAGGGGGTGATGGTGGCTTTACTGAGTGCTGCACACACTCCCTCCACACACCCACCCCATATGTCTGGGTGGCGAGGACTTCCTCACCCCATGGCCTGACCTCTTGACTCGCATTGGCCAAGAGGATGTTAGTGGACAGGACACCAGTTTTGGTCTTAGGTGAGAGGATAATGAGCTGCTGTGAGAGGAGCGCGCCAAGAATAACTCTGCCTAGGCCCAGGACCAAACACACATGGACGGACAGACGCTGAGCTCAAGGCTTGGAGCTAAGTCCAGCCAGCTCACACCCCAAGGCAGTCTCTCCTGTCTGAGCTTCCCCTTAGCAGGCCCAGACTGCACTTGACCTACAGCCCTGGGAGTATGAGAACAAAGCTTGGACAGTCGCCCCAATATCCTCGGATCCAATATCCATGGATGCTCAAGTCCCTTAGATAAAATGATGTAGTTGCATATAACCTATGCACATCCTCCTGTATACTTTAAATCATCTCTAGATTATTTTTCATACCTAATATAATGTAAATGCTATGTAAATAGTTACTGTGATACCATATTATTTAGAGAATAATGACAGGAAAGCCAGAGTGTGTATATGTGCAGTACAGGCAGAACCTTCCACTAAAAAAATCTGGAATCTGTGAACACAGAACTCGTGGACATGGACAGCCAACTGTAGTTATAAAGCACTGAGATTGGGGTTTTTTAATGTGGCATGATTGTGGCAAATCTGTCCATATCCTAGAGCCTAGAACCTATGAATATGTTATCTTCTAAGTCAAAGGGACTTGGTAGATGTGATTAGGTTGAAAATCTTGAGATAGAGAGATGATCTAAGTGGGTCCTATGTGATCATGGGGTCCTTACGTAGCTGGACTGATACACTGGATTTTCATACTACAACACTTTCACAAACCACGTAGCCAATTCACAAGTGGAGAGGCCAGATACAAGACCATAGGGTGGAATGGGGACTACGGCTAATTGGAGATTTCGCGTGTCCCATCAAATGTCACTGAAATTTTATTTCTGCATGAAAAACACAGGTCAACCAAGTTCAATTCAGGGACGACCAGTTCATAGGAGTTAAAGAATTGGAAGAGAGCAATGAAACTGGTGTAAAGAGAATGTTACACGGAGGCGGTCTCTCACACACCATATATTTTCAAGCCATTTTAGGGATGAGTGGGGCCCTTGGTGCCCATTCATGGTCCTGTTTGAAACTTACAGACTAGAATGACTTTCAGAGCCCTTGAGGCGTGTTTAACCACCAGCTTTCTGCCGCTCTCAGAGCTCAGCTCCCCAGATCAGCCACCATCGTCTCCTGATGTAGAAGGCGTCTATGTTTGGAGATCACTAGGGGTGAGTGGTCATGCAGGTAAGGGCCAGGGGACATGCCCTGAAGCTGTGTTTGTTTACAAAGCCACCACTTTGAGTTAGACTTGGTGTGTGTGTTTCGTGTTTGTGCCTTTGAAGAAACAGCCACGGATGGGAATGGTTGGCAAGGGGTTCGTAAAACCTTCCAGAACCACCTTTCTGGACCTGCCTGGGGAAGCCTCTGGTGTGGCAGCCCCTCCGTGGGCCGACCAGTTTCACCCTTTTGAAGCTATTTGTCTCCCCAGGTTTCCTGTCTTACCAGCCAGGGGATGTGGCCAACACGGGAATGCGGCCGAGATCTGAAAACACAGTTGCAGCTTCCACATCTCAAATCGGTGACTCACATAAATGCAAGAGCTCACAACAGGATATTTCAAGGGCCAAAGATAAGGAACGAACCACTCTCTGCACTTGTGAATGTCATCCCGGCCAGCACAGGCTCTCAGAGTCCTGCAGAGAGGTTCCTGCAGGCAGCCACAGTCATGGCCTTGGTGGAGCTCAGTGCCAACGAGGCTTCAGGTACTTGACTGAGCAACCCTCGCCTTGAAGCAAGAATACACACTGCTGGCTGGCACTGAGTGCTTCTGCTGGACCCAGCCGGGAAGGGCGACACTGTTGCCCATGGCAGTGCTATACATAAGAAAGATCTTGCTATCAGACCTCCTCGGCTACCAAGAAAGCTTCCATGGGAAGGAATGCCATTCCCCGCCCTGGGAATCTTGGAAGGTGTGCTCACTGGCCTGGCCTCAGTACCCCAAGGTGTCCAAACCCAGCATTTCAAAGACTCAGGACTGAATGGGCATGATGGAGCCATGCTGTAAGAAGACAGAGGCAGGCCAATTTGTCTACATCCTAATCCTTAGAACCTATGAATATGTTACCTTACAAGGCAAAGGGATTTTGCAGACGTGATTAGGTGAAGGTTTTGATACGGGCAATGATCCGGGATTATCCAGGTGGGTCCAACATGACCACAATGGTCCTTAGAAGTGAACGTGGGGCTGGGCACGGTGGTGACTCCACCCAATGCACCGCCCGCCCTCCTCTTTGAACACATTTCTTGTGTCTAACCATCTGCAGTGCCTCTGTCTGTGCCTCAGATGCCATTACTCCCTATTTCTGCAGATTCAGATCTTCCTCTTGTCCGCAGTCTGCCGAAACATTCAGGATGGCTGACTGCAGAAACTCACGCACGATGCTTACCACTGAGACAGCAGACACAACGGGGTCAAAGCAGGGCTCCTGGAAGCTCAGAACAAACAGGGTGACAACAGGAGCCCTTCAGGACTCAATGCCATGAGGCTTATCTCCCTCGCTCTGCTTCTCATTCAGGTTCCCACCTGAAGAACTGTTCACATATATAACTTCGCCACCTGCCAATGAACGCATTCACTTTCATTTGCATAATCAACACTAATCTTACGGGTTAATTAGACTTTATGTGCATTTGATTCAGGAGATTTAATTTAGCCTCTGATCTCCTGCTTGGAACAAGGGACTCATAAACACATTTCTTTCTGGCCATGTTTCCACAAGTTCAAAGATTCAGACACCTACTCCTCACCCCTGACCTCCCCCCCCGCCAGAAGCACTAAAAATCCTTTTTGGGGTAATGATGGTGACAGTTGGCATTTGAGTTTGTAAACTGTTCAGGACACTGGATTTTCTTTTTCTGGTTACACATTAAAGGGAGGGGAGAGGAGGGGTTCTGTGGGCAAAAGAATAGCGTGGTTCTAAACTAAGCAGAGAATTTGAGGATTTTTCATGGTGCCTTGCAGCTGTCACTTAAGAAAATGTGTCCAGTAATAGAATATTTCTTTCTTTAATACTAATCCCTTCAGAAAAATGTACTGGCAGAATATATCAAGAGCCTTGAAAAATAATCTTACGTTTTGAATCTAAGAAGCCACCTTAAGGAAAAAGGGATGTGGATAAAGATTTATGTGGAAAGTGGTTTATTGCTGCGTCATCTATAAGAATAAATCTTGGACATACAAGGGGGCACAAACTGATGAAAAAAAGTTCCATATTACTAATCATCAGAGAAACGTAAATCCAAACTGGCCATCTCACACCAGTCAGAATGATGATTATTAAAAAGTCAAAAAATAACAGATGCCGGAGAGATTGCAGAGAAAAGGGAACACTTACACACTGTGTGTAGGAAAGTAAATTAGTTCAGTCATGGTGGAAAGTAGTTTGGAGATTTCTCAAAGAACTCAGAACTACCATCCAACCCAGCAATCCCATTACTGGCTATCTACCCAAAGGAAATAAATTGTTCTACCAAAAAGACACAGGCACTCATGTGTTCATCGCAGCACCATTCACAATAGCAAAGACATGGAATCAACCCATCCACTGTGAACTGGATCAAGAAGATTTGGTATACATCCACCATGACTACTACACAGCCATAAAAAAGAACATTTTCACACCCTTTGCAGCAACACGGATGCGGCTGGAGGCCATTATCCTGAGCAAATTAATGGAGGAAAAGAAAACCAAATACCGCATGTTCTCACAAGTGGGAGCTAAACAGTGGGAAAATGTGGGTATAAAGACGGGAACAACAGACACTGGGGAGTGGGGAGAGAGGGAATAAAGGGCTGAAAAACTACCCATTGGGTGCTCTGTTCACCACTTGGGTGATGGGATCCTTCATGCCCCAAACCTCAGCCTCAGACAACAGACCCACATAACAAACCTGCACATGTACCCCCGAATCTAAAATAAAAGTTGAAATTTAAAAACAACTTGGAATCAACCTAAATGGTAAAATACAGGCATCGTCGGTTGTTTATATTATGTTAAATCCATCTGATAGAATATTATAAAGTTATTAGGAATGTTTTGGAGGAATATTTAATGTTAAGAGAAAATGTTTCCAATACAAGTGAAAATAGTAGTGTCCTTAAAATGTGCACGTATTTGATGGTGCCAAATTTGTAAACTAAATATATTTAGTATCTATTAGCATTACACAGGTACAAAACCCTGGAAGGAAATGAACCAACATGTTATCAGTGGGTTACACTTGAGTAGTAAAGATATTGGCATATGATTCCCGCCTCATACACCTGTGCTTTCCTCATATTCTAAAATGAGTACGAATTGCTTTTATAACCAGAAAACAATTATTTTAAAAAATCATCCAGGATGTCTATAGTGAATCTCACACAGCAGGTTCGTCTCCATCATTGCCACTGACTGTCACCTCCTTCCCTTAAATTCCATCCCGCTGAAGACTCAATCTTACCCTTCATGAAAAATGAGTACTTTGTAACTAAGCATCTTCTACTAATGTGGGCAGGGCAAGGCCCCCAGAAAGTCAGTTCAGGTGCAGAGAATGCATAAGCCCTGTCGGAGCAGAGATGACCTCACCCTCCTCCAAAGCCCACCCTGCGGCACTGCACAGCGAGCGCCCCACCCTGCCCTGCTGCAGAGGCCGAGGGTTCTGCAGTGGATGTCAGTGCCTCCAGACTTCCGGGCGGTGGGTTCAACAGCTCCTTTGAGCAGCAGCTCACACGAGTCCAAGTCAAGGCTCTTAGGCAGCAGCCGGCTTGGGCCCGGGACCAGGAACCACACACGCTTGCAGGGAGCGCACGGCTTACCTGTTGCGCGGGCTGGGCCCCAGGCGCTGGCAGGCCACGGTGGCTGTCACGTGCTTTCCGCCGCTGCCCACCTCCTGCTTGACGCCCCACTGCCGCGGCTCGCGGGTCTGAGCACTCAGGATGTTCACTCCCTTCTTCACCTTGGCTCTGTAGGGATGAAGATGGGAGAGAGAGCGCCACAGGGTTAAGGCTTGGCCTTTCCAACATGCCCAGCTCTGCAGAGTTGCTACCTTTAGTTTCTGTTCTGTTTTCCACTTTTTTCATATCTAGTGAGAGGCAGACAAAGTCACCCGGTGGTGGTGAGGCCAGGGCAGGGCGAGCGGGATGTGCCTGTGGATAAGGCAGTCACAGACCTTGCTGTCCGGTTCTGAGGGGGAGGAAAAAGGACCCCTGTAACTCACCAGACCAGGAGGTTGCAGGGCAGAGCTGTGAAGGCACGCACTCAGCCTGCCTGGGTCAGTCTCCTCACTCAGGGGGCTCTGTGCCCTGCCGGGGACATTTGGCAACATCTGGAGACACTTGCGATTGTCATGGTTTTGTGTGGGAGGCATTGCTATCCAGTAGGGAAGTGGGGAGAAAGGAGGAATGCAGCTAAACAGCCTACAACCCACTTGAAAGCCCACCACACTGAGTCACTGGGCCCACAGTGTCACTACTACCAGGAAAGCCGGGCCTGGGTTCATACCCCAGTTTCACCACTTTCTAGCTGTGCAAATTTGGACAAGGCATAACTTCTCCATGCCTCACCTCCCTCCTCTGTAAGAAAGAGAACGATCATAGTAGCTCCCATTATAAAGCTGTTGTAATGATTAAATAGATGTAAAGAGTTTAGAACAAGAACAGTGCTAGGCATACAATACACACTTAATAAATGTTAGCGATTGTTACATCACTCCAGGGAAGTCCCCAGCCTGCTTAATGTAACTTGCCTGGCACACACTTAACAAAGATACATTAAGTCAGGGACCAAGAAACAAAGAAACAAAAAGGCAAAGAGCTCCTCCCAAAGCTGCTGTTGTTTTGATCACGCCACTTAGCCAGCCTTAATTTCAGTCTCCTTATCAATAAACGGATGAGACAAGTGGCAGCTTGAGCACATATATCTACTTACACCGTCTTCCTCAATCCCACTCACAGGAGAGCAAAGGGACTGCTGTAAAAGGCATAAGGCAGCTGGGCACAGTGGCTGATGCCTGTAATCCCAGCACTTTTTTTTTTTTGGAAATGAAGTCTTCCTCTGTCGCTAGGCTGGAGTACAGTGGTGTAATCTTGGCTCATTGCAACCTCCGCCTCCTGGGTTCAAGCAATTCCCCTGCCTCAGCCTCCCGAGTAGCAGGAACTACAGGCACCTGCCACCATGCCTGGCTACTTTTTTTTTTGTATTTTAGTAGAGATTGGGTTTTACCACGTTGGCCAGGATGATCTCAATATCCTGACCTCATGATCCGCCCATCTCGGCCTCCCAAAGTGCTGGGATTACAAGTGTCAGTCACTGCACCTGGCCAATCCCAGCACTTTGGGAGGTTGAGGTGGATGGATCACTTGAGCTCAGGAGTTCAAGATTAGTTTGGCCAACACGATGAAACATCTCTACAAAAAATACAAAACTTAACTGGGCATGGTGGTACATGCCTTTAATCCCAGCTACTCGGGAGGCTGAGGCAGGAGGATGACTTGAACCTGGGAGGCGGAGGTTGCAGCGAGCTGAGATTGTGCCACTGCACTCCAGCCTGGGCAACAGAGCAAGGCTCCATCTCAAAATAATTATAATAATAATAATAAAATAAAAGGTATAATCTCATGACCAGAAGAGGAAATGCAGCCACAGCAACAGATTTGGGAAACTGGAAACTGGGAGTTCAGTGGATAAAACGAGTCAGCAGAACTTTAAAATGGAGCTTTAAGCTGTCAGTGAGCAGAGCCAACAACCAACACAGTTTTCACCAAAGAATCCCCCAGACTCAGGAGCTGTGATATCAGTGAGCAGAGCCAACAAACAACACAGTTTCTACCAAAGAATCCCCTAGACTCGGGAGCTGTGATATCAGTCACAGAATCAGAGCGAATGAGGACTGAAAGACAGAGGGTTGGCTACAAGTCTGTTTAGGAAGCAGCCAGAAGCAAGTAAACTTCCCTTTTTGTGATGCCAGGACTTTACACCAGGTATGGCTATCAGGGCGAGTGGGGAACTGGGGGTGCTGGGGGTGCCACACGGAATATAGAGGGACCCCACAACCCCATGTGTGCTGAACGCTGAGATTCCCAGGCGGGTCCCCCAGACTGGATCTTTACCCTCCAGGAGAAACACAGGATTCCAGAGGGTGCTACCATCCTAAAACCAAAGTGCAACAGGCATTGACACTGTAGCCTCTCCAAACAGCCAGCCAGACGCCCTGCAGTGAACCCTGAAGTCAGCAAGTGCTGTTGAGGGGCTCTGAGCCTCTCATAGCCTTTTAGTCCCCGCCTCCTTTATATGAACGGGCAAACAGGAATTGTCTGACACTAAGAAAAGTCTCTATGTGACATAAAGACCGTGATATGCTGAAATAAAGATTTGGTACTCATCCCTGTTTCCTGGCATACAGCTCCTAAAATCCTGAGAATAGTGATGTCTTCTTGTGTGCTAAGGAGGTGACTGGTGTCTGGGATTACAGGTAGCTTCAGGATAGCGTTGATCACCAGAAAGACCAAGGCAAGAATAGAGAGTTTGGACTTTCAGCCCATCCCTTAATCACCAGTGAGAACAGAGGGACTGGTCACCAATGACTAAATATCTAATCAATCATACCTAGTTATAAAGCCTCCTAAAAGCCCCAGAGGACAGGATTTGGGGAGCGTCCAGATAGTTGAGCCCATGGAGGTTCCTGGAAGGTGGTGTCCCGGGAAGGCAAGGAAGCTTCACACTCCTTCCCCTATACTCTGCCCTACATGTTTCCCCATCTGTATCCTTCATAACATCCTTTAGAATAAACCAATCAACATAAGTAAACATTTCCCTGAACTCTGTGAGCCGCTCTAGGAAATTAATCAAACCTGAGGATGAGGTCATGGGAACCCCACTTTATAGTCAGTCAGTAAGACACAGAGAGAGAGAGACAGACAGATGGAGACAGAGAGAGACACAGACAGAAAGACAGAGAGAAACAGGCAGACAGAGACAGAGAGACAGAGAGAAACAGACAGAGTCAGCCAGGGTTTGCAGTTGATATCAGAAGCAGGGAGCAGTCCTGGGGACTGAGCCCTCGACCCGTGGGGCCTGACCATTTCTCCAGGTAGAGATGGTATGAACTGAACTAGAGCACACCCAGCTGACATCTGCAGAATTGCTCACTCGCTTGTTGGTGGGAGAACCCCCCACCGCCCACCTGCCCCATGCTTGTCCACAGGAGTCTTCTGTGTTGGTTGTTGTGGGGTGAGAGCAGAGGAAGCAGTTTGCATTTTTCCATGCAGAAAGACTCAAACAGGCAAATGTGGGGAGGGGAGAGCGGCAATCTTCAGGAAATAGAGCCTATGCAGTAAAGGATACACATATTAAAAAAACACAGAGAATCCGTCGGGCGTGGTGGCTCACGCCTGTAATCCCAGCACTTTGGGAGGCCGAGGTGGGGGGATCATGAGGTCAGCAGATCGAGACCATCCTATCCAACATGGCGAAAACCTGTCTCTACTAAAACTACAAAAATTTGCTGGGTGTGGTGGTGCGTGCCTGTAGTCCCAGCTACTTGGGAGGCTGAGGCAGGAGAAGCACTTGAACCCGGGAGTCGGAGGTTGCAGTGAGCCAAGATTGCACCACTGCAGTCCAGCCTGGTGACAGAGTGAGACTCTGTCTCAAAACAAAACAAAAAACAGAGAATCAGTCACATTCACTAAGAGATAAGAGAAGATATTGCAATAATGAAGCAAAAATGACTGCTATATCTTAAAAAAAGAACGGACAAAATGAGCCCTTAGAAATTAAAAGTATAGAAAAAATGTAAAGTTGATGGAATGGTTGATGGAAAAAGTTGAAGAAATTTCCTAAGAAGCACAGAAAAGACAAAGAAGTGGAAGATAGGAGAAAAAAAGTTAAGAGGATGACTTTGAGGTTCAATATGTGAATAATAGAAAAAAACAGAGAAAAGAAAGAGGATGAATCATTAATGAAATCAGTCAAGAAAATGTCTCCAAATGAAAGGATGTGTTTTCAGCTCGGAAGAACCCACTGTATGATCAGCACAATGAATGAGAATAGACCCAGACCAGGCCATGTGAGCAATACATTTTGGAAGACGGGCTATGTAGAACTGATTCCTACAGTCCTCCAGAGAGAAGAAGCCATCAGAAAAATTTCAGAATTCATAACAGCCACTTCGTAAACTAGAAGACAATGAAAAATGTCTTGAATATTGTAAGGGGAGATGATTTCCAACCTAGAATTCTGTATGCACCCTATGAGCTCAGTGTTTCCAAACATGTGTGTTCTTTTTTTTTTTTTTTTTTTTTTGAGATGGAGTCTCGCACTGTCACCCAGGCTGGAGTGCAGTGGCGCGATCTCGGCTCACTGTAAGCTCTGCCTCCTGGGTTCACGCCATTCTCCTGCCTCAGCCTCCCGAGTAGCTGGGACTACAGGGACCCGCCACCATGCCTGGCTAATTTTTTGTATTTTTAGTAGAGACAGGGTTTTACCGTGTTAACCAGGATGGTCTCGATCTCCTAACTTCGTGATCCACCTGCCTCGGCCTCCCATAGTGCCAGGATTACAGGTGTGAGCCACTGCACCCAGCCCACACATGTGTGTGCTAAGGACATTTACTCCTTACACTCATGCTTGGTAACCTACTTGAGCATGTGTCCCATCAAACCATGAAGTGAAGCTAGAAGGAAGATGTGAAGTAAGGGAAACAGATCCCAAACACAAGTGACGTGGAAGGAATCCCAAGTCGATGGTGAAGAGAGGTCCTTGAATAACAGCAGAGCATAAGGCATAGAGAAGATTCTGGCAAACACTTCCCCAGGAAACGAAAATTTTCTTAATAAATATGATGCTGAATAAGTGTTTCTTGAGGACATTTAGACAACTAGAGGAGAGTTTCAGGAAAAATATGAGCTAAATATACAGAAAATCAGGAAAAAGAATAAAACCCAATCAGTTTTTAATCCTGAAGAACTCATTATGCTGAGAAGGAAAAGTAATCATAATTTAATACTTGATTTTACTGTGATTAGCTCATGTACTTATATTTTAAACACTGAATATTAATCTAGACAAAATATGATTATTATACTTGAGGGATGGAGAGATAAAATGGGAGGCACTTATGTGATGGAGAAAAGAGATAGATCCTAATTCTCCATAGTGAGAAATTTATAGATATTGACTAAAAAAAAAGTGTCAACATCAGTGCATTACTTGGTGATGTGCCTATAAATACCAGATGAGAAAAGAATTTGCCTCTGTGCATGGAGAGAAGCAGTAGAAGGGAGCAGGGTACTGCGGTATTATTTTAAAATAACTTTGTATTTTTAAATAGTTCAATAGCTTGAGATTAAGAGGAAGTTGTGGCTGGGTTTGGTGGCTCACACTTGTAATCCCGGAACTTTGGGAGGCTTAGGTGGGACGATCCCTTGAGGCCAAGAGTTTGAGAGTAACCTGGACAACAAAATAAGATGCTGTCTCTACAAAAAGATAAAATAATTAGCCCCACACGGTGGCCCATGCTTGTAATTCCACCACTTTGGGAGGCCCAGGCAGGCAGATCACCTGAGGTCAGGAGTTTGAGACCAGCTTGGCCAACATGTTGAAACCCCAACTCTACTAAAAATACAAAAAAAAAAAAAGTTAGGCATGGTGGGAAGGACCTGTAATCCCAGCTACTTGGGAGACTGAGGCAGGCGAATCACTTGAACCCAGGAGGCAGAGGTTGCAGTGAGCTGAGACTGTTCCACTGCACTCCACCCTGGGCAACAAGAGCGAGACTCCATCTCAAAATACTACTACTACTACTACTACTACTACTACTACTACTACTACTACTAATACAACAACTATTACTAACCCCCATATGACAGAGTGTGCCTGTAGTCCCAGCTATTGGGGAAGCTGAGGCAGCAGGATCACTTGAGGCCCAGAGGAGCTATGATAGCACCGCTACACTCCAGCCTGGTCAACAGAATGAGACCCTGTCTTAAAAAATAAATTTTAAAAAGTTGCAAAAGAACAAAATACTGAGTTCCCAGTACACATCATCCAGCTTCCTCCAATGATAATATTGTACATAAGTGTGGTTCATTGTCAAAGCCAGGAAATTGATATAGGCATAATACTATTAACTCAGGTACATACCTTAGATTTTACATGTTTTCACATGAAATTCTTTGGTGTATAGTTCTATGAAATTATATTCTATGTGGAGATTTGAGTAACCATCACAATAATAAAGATGTGGCATTGTTCCTTCAACACAGAGGAGCTCCTTCATGTGCTCCCTTCATAGTCACACACTCTTCAAATCCTGCCACTGATCTGTTCTCTAGCACTACAGTCCTCACACTTTGAGAATGTTGTATACAGGTTTTTGTCAATAAACTCTGCAGAATTATTTGACCTTCTAAATTACAGGCAAGAAATAAAAATACAATTCTAAGCTACCCAACAGATGGAACGGACCCCCTCTTGGCCAAGGAGATGCCAGTGAAACCTTGAAAACTGAGTTCCTGGCCATGATGGGATGGAAGGCTGGATGCACCTCCTTATCCCCCTTCCTTCCCTAAGCACCATTAGGCTTTCTTCCTGAGGGCTAAATGGAAAACAACCATTTGGAAAGACTTGCTCCACCCCAGATACCGATGACTGCCTGACACTGCCTTGCCCTTTCATAGTTTTGATAAAATAACTGACCCACAGGTTCCTTCCTGATAAGAGACCACTGATCTTGCAGTGGTTCTGGCCATCTACTGAGGACGCACAGTGAGGGGTTTCATGTCCTCTGCTTCATCTTTTGATGTCAGAGGGCTGAAAACCCTACCTTGGGATCACACTATTCCTGTCATCTCTTGTACATGGGACCCATGAAAGGGAGGGCATGAAACTCAGCTGGGCATGCACATGCTTCTCCTCCCATAAATATTCATGACTCCTCCTATGGCTTATTGAATATGCATATTTACCCTTCTTAATCAGCATAAATCCTTGTCTTGTTCTTCCCATCTCTGAATGTCTTGTTTCTGGCTTCTGGCTGGAGGCTACACTTCCCAGCCTGTCAGAATGACCCAGCAGGCTGCAATCCTTTATGAGAGATAAAGCTCTTCTTTCCAAATGTATGAACCTCATCATTCTTCAGGTGACATATGCAAGGTCATGTCTTATGAAAGGAAATTACACAGTTACACACACACACACACACACCCTATTAACTTCCAAGACTGAAGGAGATACATTCTTGTGAATAGTTAAAAGGCTAGACATAGCTGATGAATGTGATTACCAGGGGGCTGCCATGAGGGAACACTGTGGATGGAAGGTGGTGATAAAACACATCTTCACCTGCCAAACTTAGGGTGTCCAACCCTCATAGCAGCAATAGCATGCTGGCTAGACAGCCACTTTCTCTCTCTCTCTTTTTTAAAATTATACTTTAATTTCTAGGGTACATGTACACAACATACAGGTTTGATTCATAGGTACACATGTGCCATGTTGGTTTGCTGCACCCATCAACTCATCATTTACATTAGGTATTTCTCCTAATGCTATCCCTCCCCCAGGCCCCCACCTCCTGACAGGCCCCAGTGTGTAATATTCCCTTCCCTGTGTCCATGTGTTCTCATTGTTCAATTCCCACCTATGAGTGAGAAGCTGTGGTGGTTTTGTGTCCTTGTGATAGTTTGCTGAGAATGATGGTTTCCAGCTGCATCCATGTTCCTACAAAGGACATGAACTCATCCTTTTCTATGGCTGCATAGCATTCCATGGTGTATATGTGCCACATTTTCTTAATCCAGACTATCACGATGGGCATTTGGATTGGTTCCAAGTCTTTGCTGTTGTGAATAGTGCCGCAATAAACATATGTGTGCACGTCTTTATAGTAGCATGATTTATAATCCTTTGGGCATATACCCAGTAATAGGATTGCTGGGTCAAATGGCAATTCTAGTTCTAGATCCTTGAGGAATCGCCAGTCTTCCCAATGGTTGAATTAATTTATACTCCCACCAACAGTGTAAAGGTATTCCTATTTCTCCACATCCTCTCCAGCATCTGTTTCCTGACTTTTTAATGATGGCCATTCTAACTGGTGAGAGATGGTATCTCATTGTGGTTCTGATTTGCATTTCTCTGAGGACCAGTGATGAACATTTTTTCATGTGTCTGTTGGCTGCATAAATGTCTTCTTTTGAGAACTGTCTGTTCATATTCTTTGACCACTTTTTGATGGGGTTGCTTTTTTCTTGTAAATTTGTTGGAGTTCTTTGTAGGTTCTGGATATCAGCCCTTTGTCAGATGAGCAGATTGCAAAAATTTTCTCCCATTCTGCAGGTTGCCTGTTCACCCTGATGGTAGTTTCTTTTGCCATGCAGAAGCTCTTTAGTTTAATTAGATCCCATTTGTCTATTTTGCACAGCCACCTTCTCTTAAGAAACTTCTTCTGAGTCTTACATTAAATGATTTGCTAAACACACGTGCTACTCTGAACACCAGGAGACCAGGACATGCTTGAGGGACAAAGATCAAGGACACATTAGCATGGGAAAGTCCCCATTGCCCCTAGCAGGGAATGAATGCTCCAGTTATGTTCATAGCATGGACACCTCCTACTTCTACTGCTGGAAATAAATGCCTCTTGCAACGTGACTTGGCTTGAAATTGGATTTTGCCGCATTTGGATTTTTCTCAAGATTTCAGATTTCACTGAAGCTACAAATTGTTCTTTCCGCTTAACAGTGCATGCTCATAGGAGGATTCTCACCCACTGGTGCAGCGGCTGGTGTCACCTCTGGATGGGGCGGGGGAAGGAACCACAGAAATGGGAGAAAGGCCTAGGTTTAAAAGGCTGATTGTGTTAATCGGGCACTTTCTTCGATGAGAGCAGTGGGTGTTTTCTGTCTATATCAAGGAACTAGTTGTTGCAGGGTCCGTGTCCAGGACCAGAAGTTTTGCAACCAGAGTCAGCATTTTAAAAAACAGTGGAAGTGGTTGGTAAACTCTGAGGACGCCTGGCTTCCAGGTGCAAGTCCAGGGAAGCTGGCCAGTGGCAGTATGAGGCCACCCCTACTCAGCCAGGCTGCATGGAGGGGAGGAGCTTCCAGCCCTGCTTCCGGAGGGTCAGGCAGGTATGCTTCTCCTTCTTCATCTGCTGCATCCAGGATGGCCCTAGTTCAGTGGTTTCCAGTTTGTGGGTCTGCTATTGCTGGTAGCTTGGGAGACCATTTCCCATGTAGCATGGAGCACCGACTATTCCCAGCACTGTGCTAGATGTTGCAATGCATCCAAGCGGCACTCAGGCAAGGGCTGGACTTGGTGGCACCTCCGGTCCCATCTGGGTTACCTGAATGGGGCTCATGCCATCTGCAAGGCACATTGATTGTTGACGCTCCCACTCGGTTTTTAGTGGTCAAAACCAAAACAGAACAAAAAATATGTTCCGTCTTTTTAAAATGTGCTTGGCTTGGGTATAACACAGGGATGATTAAGTGTTCCTTAAGGAAAATCAATGTTCAGTACAAATTTTGAACACAGGAAGCCTAATTTCCACCCTGCAAGTCATCTATCTCATGGTCTGCTACAATCTCCTTATGAAATGCCCTCCCTAGAGGCTTCTCAGGCCTGCTGGGGTGTATGAGGGCCTGGGTATGATGAGGAGTGTGTATGTGTGTGTGTGCGCGCACGTGTGAGAAGTGTGTGTGTGTGTATGCGTGTGTGTGCACGCATGGGAGGGCGGGTAAGTACCACTTGGCCTCTGGTCGCCGTGAGGCTGTCTGTTCAGGAGCTGAATCTGATCTTCAGAGTAGGTTCAAACTGAAAAATGGTAATTATTGTTGTTACGGGTTGAACTCCGCACCTTTCCAATCCATACGTTGAAGTCCTAACTCCCAGCATTTTAGAATGTGGCCGTATATGGAGATAGATCTTTACAGAGGTAATCACATTCAAATGGAGCTCATTAGGCTGGGCCCCAATTCAGGGACTGGTGTTCTTATGAAAACGGGAAATTTGGAGATAGACCCGAGAAGGGAAAGTCTATGGGAACATGAAGATGGCCATCTCCAAGCCACGGAGAGAGGCCAGGGAGAGGCGGTCCCTCAGATCTCAGAAGGAATCAGCCCTGCCAACACCCTGATCTTTAACGTGCAGCTTCCAGAACTGTGAGAGAGTAGATTTGTATCCTTCAAATCCCTCAGTCTGTGGTACTTTGTTACAGCAGCCCTAGAAAACAGATACAGTTGCTAACATGAAAATAAAGAAGCAAGCAATAGGAAAGCAGCCCACCCCTGGCCTGGCCCTTAGGAGGAGGAGCTGCTGTGAAGCTAAGTCATTACAACCCTGAAGGAAGCAGCTGATGTAAGTTCCCATTGCACTGAGCTAACCAACCAGAAGTTCTACGGTCCCATTGCACTGAACCTGTTAGCCCAGTGCTCTCTACTCTGGGCATTGTGCAGGAAAGCCTCCAGTCATGTGTACGTAACAGCTTCTGCACTGAGAAGAGGAGGGCTCGCCCTTTGCAAGTGGTGCATACTGCATACAAAGGCATTGCACACCTGCTTGCCTGCTCTTCTGCTAGAATAAGACTCACACACTTATATCCAAACCCACCCACTGACCTGACAGCAGCCCTACAAAGCTGCTTCCTCTAAAGGCAGGGGCTGTGGGTGTTCAGTATTCCAAAGCCCTTCAGAGGAAATTAACAATGGCTTAGGATCACGGTGTGTATATCAACAAACATGGCATGGGTATTGCCGCTGCTGTCATCGTCTCACCCAGCGAGCATGGCCCCCCAGGCCTCATGGGCTGATGACATGCTCACCGGAGGGTAGACAGCTCTACATCATCCCTGTGGATTTCCCTAGGTAGGTTTAGGCACTTGAGCTCCACCCCACGTTGTTGGCACATCCATACACTCTCTACAGTATCATTTCTTTAACAAATTTCTTTAATTTGGCTACTGCTTCTCTTTTTTTGTGTGTGATGGAGTCTCACTCTGTCACCCAGGCTGGAATGCAGTGGTATAATCTCAGCTCACTGCAACCTCTGCCTCCAGGGTTCAAGCCATTCTCCTGCCTCAGCCTCCCAAGTAGCTGGGATTACAGGCGCCCGCCACCACACCCGGCTATTTTGTGTGTTTTTAGTGGAGATGGGGTTTCACAATGTTGGCCAGGCTAGTCTCGAACTCCTGACCTCGGTGATCCACCTGCCTTGGCCTTCCAAAATGATGGGATTACAGGCATGAGCCACGGCGCCTGGCCTCTTTTTTTTTTTTTTTTTTAACTTTAGAAAAGTTCTCTTTTTCTAAAGTTTTTATTATTGCATATATAATCATTTTATTATTGCATACATAGTCATACATAGCTCCTCAAAAAGGAGCTATAGAAAAAAAATTTTTAAAAAAACTTTTTCCCTTAAATACACATTGAAATAAGCATATCAAAATACAAATAAAACCTGTGTGTTCATGAATCTCATAAAAGAACATCTCTTGCTGCTAGCATGTGTACAACAGTCTGGCAAGCACTGAAAACGCACAATTTAAAACACACATGTTTCCTTTCATAAATGCAGCTTTGTATCTGAAATCTTTCAACACACAGGAGGGAAGAGTAATTAGCAGGGCTCTGCGTAGAAACTACTGAAAAACATTGAAAATTATTGTTCTTGTGTTTTGTTTTTAATAATGTGAGCTGGTTTCCATCTCCCTATCTGCCACCAGGAGGTTTATGAACAGGGCCATCTTATTCCAGCAGCAGCTTTATGGGCTGGGGACAGGTGAGCTGCCAGTGGGGTGAGGGGAGCAGTGTCCTTTTCCAGACTAAGACCCAGACTCCTGCCCCTGTGTGCCATCCCCCTTTGATTTTTCCTAAACTACCTGTCAGGGCAGACTTTCTGCCCCTGTCAAAGGGAGTGGAGGCCCTAGGAAATGAGGAAGCACAGACTGGTTCCAAGGCCATAAAAAAGACTCCAGTGGTCACTACTGCAAGTTCCTAAGAGAAGTCATGTGTATGTGCATGCACGTGAGCACATACGTGCCTATGTGTGCGCACACACATGTGCTTGCACCTGCGCGGTTATGTGTGTGCATGCATGTGTGTATGTGTGAAGCCACAGAAACCCAGCTCTCTTCCCTGCCTGTAGAACTCCCTGCTCTCTCATTGACCAAGATGGACAGCCACTGCCAGTCCATCTGGAACAGATTCTCCTCACCTCTTTCGTTGTTGGCTGTGACAACAGCTGCAGTCACACGTGTTTCCAGTTGAGCGCGCGTTTTCATCTTCTGTTTAGCTTGTCAAACACTGACCCCTTTTGGCCATTACCTTTTGCTGCCTTTTACCATTTACTTTGATCTTGGGTGCTAATGAAAACTTCCGATTCAGTGACTCATCAAATGCCAGAGCTCAGACAGCAGTAGGATTTCCTAAGCATTGTTGCTACTTCTAACTCTATTATTTCTTTTTCCCCGTTCTGGTCGGTCCCCAACAAGGGGATACTCCTATAGCAAAACTTTAGCAAAAGGAATGTTTGTTCGTAAAACAACTACCAGCGTTTTGCTTCTGAAAGTTTGCTCCCAAGAACTCCCAATTCCACCTTCCCACCCCCCTCTCCTTCTCTTCTTTCATTGAAACTTCAGGCTGATCAGTGTGAAGCAAACAGTGGTGTTCTGGCTGTTACATTTTCAGGAATTTGGCAAGCTAGCTGTCAAACAGCAATTATTCAAATATAAATCATAATTGTACACATTAATCTATGTTAGAAACAAAGGTAAAAAAATGCTCAAAACTCATCACTGCCTAATTATTTCATGAGAATTTGATATTATCTGTGCTCTTGAGTTTATGCATATATATCTGTATGGAATGAGGAAAATAATATCTAAAGAAGTGCTATTGGAGGCCTGGCATGGTGGCTCATGCCTGTAATTCCAGCACTTCGGGAGGCTGAGGCGGGTGGATGACGAGGTCAGGAGTTCGAGACCAGCCTGACCAGCACGGTGAAACCTCGTCTCGTCTAAAAATACAAAAATTAGACGGGCGTGGTGGTGCATGCCTGTAATCCCAGCTACTCGCGAGGCTGAGGCAGGAGAAGCGCTTGAACAAGGGAAGCAAAGGTTGCAGTGAGCCGAGACTGTGCCACTGCATTTCCAGCCTGGGCAACTGAGCAAGACTCTGTCTCAAAAGAAAAAAGGAAAAAAAAAAAAGGAAGTGCTATTGGATGTGTGCTCTCAACTCCATATTCAGTGATGTCAGGTAGCCTGAAATGGGCTACGGTGACAGTATTTCATACCACAGAATTTGGCAACCCGTATCAATCAAGGTCTTTTTCCTCTGGGAAGCAAGATGTTAAACATTGACCAGCACAGCCTGGTGAAGGGCTGGCTGCTGTGCTGTAAGGGGTGATCTACATAGAAAAATGTCCCCGGCATCTTGCATGGAAATTACTGCTTCATTCCTATCAAATCATCGTTAGCCTGGGTGCATTGTCTATGCCTGCGGAGACTCCATCCGCACATCTCACTGCTCATCCCGCTCCCGCCCACTTTCTGCCTTTTTCAGTCCTACTCCATGTCCTAGGAGGCTGACCTCTAAAAATAGAACCACTCAGGGATCCCTTCCCTTCTGGCTCCCAGGAGGTTTGGCCAAATACCAGATTGAAGGGTAGGAGGGGAGAATTTTAAAAATGTCATCATTTTGCCATTATCATGCCTAACAAAATTTATAGTTTTCTAATATAAATATTTCCCTAATCATCTCAAAGATACTGTTTCTCTGTAACTGCTTTGAACCCATCAGAATCCACAGGGTTCACATATAGCATTTGGTTATGTTCTTATATCTCCTTTATTTTTACTATTCTGTTATTGTTTGTCTTGCTCTGTCACCCAGGCTGGAGTGCAGTGGAATATTCTCGGCTCACTGCACCCTCCACCTCCCAGGTTCAAGCAATTCTCCTGCCTCAGCCTCCTGAGAAGCTGGGATTACAGGTGTGCACCACCACGCCCGGCAAATTTTTGTGTGTTTTTAGTAGAGACGGGGTTTTACCATTTTGGTCAGGCTGGTTCCAAACTCCTGATCTCAGGTGATCCACCCGCCTAGGCCTCCCAAAGTGCCAGGATTACAGGCATGAGCCACCACGCCTGGCCCTTATATGTCTCTTATTCTATTACTAGAAAAAGAAGTGCCTCCCACGTTTTCATGAAATTGACAGTTTTTGAAATACTAAGTCACTTGTCTTATAGAATACCCATATTCTGGATTTGTGTCCTTGAATTGTCATTTAATTTTTTCTTGTATCCTTTGCATTTCTTTTAAACTGGTTGTTAGATCCAGACACATGAGAAGATCCAGATTTAATGGCTAGGCAAGAACGCTGGTAGGGGGTGCTCTGTGCTTGTTACTGCGTCATACACTGAGTCCTGATGGAGTCCACCCATACCGCAACGTTTCATATAAAATATTTTTACATTAAAACATTGCTGAGATGAACAGTGTTATAAGTGAGTGTTATACAAGGCAAGGCAAGATGGTATCTGCCTGTCAGGAATACTGGTTGGGCACCAATTTGGAATGACTGTGAGGTGTACCATTCTGGAAAGGGTCAAAAGCCAAAGTGAATTTTTAGCCTTGGAACTAAAATCCCCGCCGAGTCCCAGCAGTTGACAGTAACTTTTCCTGAGCCGGGAAATCTGTCCGTCCAGCCCTGAATACACAGCTCTTCGGGGGTATGTTCACGGAGAGGTCCCAATCCCATCCTACTATGAATTATCCACCCAAAGCACCATGGTGAGCCATGGTCTAAAGCAATGTTCTCAGGGGTGGTCTGTGCTCCAGGAGACACTGAGCAGTGTCTGGAGGCATTTTTGGTTATGGTGAGTAGGAGTGGGGGTGATACCGGTATTTAGTGGGTGGAGGCTGGCAGGGGATGTTGCTGAACAACCTACAATACACAAGACAGCTCCCCTCACCACCACACCAACCAAGAATTATCTGGCCCCAAATACCAACAGTACCGAGGCTGAGAAATTCTGTTCCAAGGCAGGGTAAGCAGAGCTCGGAAGAGTGAGTGTGGCAAGCAGGAGACACTGCTGTGTGATCACCAGAATAGCCCAGCCACGCTCCCCAAAAACACTGCCCAGGCATCAGCTGCCCTGAGATGATGATGCTGCGAGCCTACATGAGCACACGGTGAAGAATTTTTATGAGCTTGCCTTACCCATTTCAGAGTGTATACTAATTTACGTGTATACACGTAAATTAGTGTATACTAATTAGGCACGATGCTAATTTAATTATGGGAGAATAAACTATCAGGAGGAGAGATCGTGCTGGGGTCCAAGAGCGTTTCAAAGCAGAGCCCACATTGCGTGAGGGCACAAAATTCCACAGATGAGACTCCCCCAGGGATTAGGGTCTGGAAGCTGGCCAACGGAAGACAAAACCAAGTCTTTTCTTGCTGCCCTAACTTACCAGGTTCTTGTGGAAGTGGGGACGTCGCCCTGAAGTCAGTGCCCTGCTATGTTTGTGTGAGAATGTCCAATCATAACAACGACAGCAACAGCTGACATGTCTTATTAATATTGCTAGTATCAGCCAGGCTCTCTTCTGAGTGTGTTCCTTGAATTATTTTTTAAAAATGTCCTAGCAGCTTCATTGAGCAGATCCTTTTGCTATGCTTCTTTTTTTAAACAGGTGAGAAAAAAAGAAACCACACACACAGAATGGTTAAGAATGTGCTCAAGATCACATAGGGAGTAAACAGGAAAGAGTGAGGGCTTGACCCACGCACTCTGACTACAGAGTTAGAACAGTCCTAGAAAAGTGTTGGCTTGAAAATATTGCCCCGATGCCATGCTTTTTTCCACTAAGGTAGGGGAAATGGTATGGATGTAACACATACACGTCCATACATGCACATTCACATACATGTACGTTCATATACACCAACACCCCACTGCTAACTTGACAGGAACCAGACTTCTCTTTGGTCAAGAGTCACTGCTGCAACAGAATGTATTAATAATAAAACCCCAAAAGGGCAAAAGAGCCCATCCATCAAATCCTTAATGGCTCCTTAAGTAACTTCTTACAGGTAAGTGCGGCTTCCTTGAAAGACTCAGTGGCCAGGCACTGAGGAGCTTTGGCAGGGGGAAGATGACTTCAGCACAGCCACCCTATCAATATTGGATGAGGCTGACCTACTAACTCACCCCTGGAGGAGCCCTGGTCTCTCCCTAGTGCTGCTTTCCCCAGCAAGTAAGTAAAAACTCCTTCATAAAGAACAGCTAAGCATGAGATAATAGCACCGGGCTCCTGGCTGGAGGTGGCATTACATCCCAGCCACTTTCTTGACCCCACTCCCAGTGCCCCAGGAATTCATCTTTCTTTTGTTCTTATCACATTGGGGTGCAATTCTGGACACAGTGACCATCCCTGGTTGTTTTCCAATTCTTGCGCTCTGTCCCCCAGGCTGGAGTGCAGTGACCGGATCTCAGCTCACTGCAAGCTCCGCCTCCCGGGTTTACGCCATTCTCCTGCCTCAGCCTCCCGAGTAGCTGGGACTACAGGCGCCCGCCATCTCGCCCGGCTAGTTTTTTGTATTTTTTAGTAGAGACGGGGTTTCACCGTGTTAGCCAGGATGGTCTCGATCTCGTGACCTCGTGATCCGCCCGTCTCGGCCTCCCAAAGTGCTGGGATTACAGGCTTGAGCCACTGCGCCCGGCCTGAATTTTTTTCTTAACTGCAGCAGAATGTCCTCTGGAAGGTAACCAAGAGAGACTTCACGAGGGTGCATGGGCCGAAACGGATCTTCCTAGCTTGCCAGGGAGTCGGGCAGTGAGGTGCGGGGATTACAAGTGTGTGCTTTGAGGCCCACCTGCCTGGGCTCCCAGCTCGTCTCTGCCACTATCGAGGTATTGTCTATTCTTGTTTATTCCTTAAGGCCCTGCATGATCTGTTCCCCATGCTATTGCTGCCATCTGCCTCTCTGGCCTCATTTTGCAGCCCTCATTCACAATAATCCAGCCCAAGCTCTGTCCTGCTGCTCCCACCTCTGAGCCTTGTTCTCACTGTTCCCTCCTCCAGAATGCCTTTCCCCCAGGTATCTGCATGGCTGGTGTCTTCACTCCCCTCCTCCACTCAAATCCCACCTTAGAGAGACTCATCTAAAGTGGGATCTGCCTTATCTTCTCTCCCCTTTATTTGACTTTATTTTTCTCCATAGCCTTTATCACCCTCTGACACATATAGTTAGTACTTTTTGTTGATGTGCCTCCCCAACTAAAATCTAAACTTCATCAGAGCAAGGATGCTATGGTCTGAATGTTTGTATCATCCGCAACTCATGTGTTGAAATCCTAACTCCCAAGGTGCTGGCTTTAGTAGTGGGGCCTTTTGGGAGGTGATTAGGTCCTCAGGGTGGAGCCTTCATGAATGGGACGTGTGCCCTTATAACAGAGGCTGAAGGAGGCTCATCCACTCCACCTTGTGAAGATACAGAGAAGGCAGCACCTGCAAACCAGGAAGGCACCTTCACCGGACACTAAAGCTGCAGGTGGCTCGATCTTGAACTTTCCAGTCTCCAGAACTCTGAGAAATTAAATTATGTTGTTTATAAGCCACCTAGCCTATGGTGTTTTCTTACAGCAGCCCTAAGGGACTAAGACAAAGGACTTTGCCTTCTTTGTCCATTGCAATATTTCTGGTATCTAGAACAGCTCCGGGCACATGGCACACACTCAAAATATTTGTTGGTTAATTTCAGTAACTCCTTACTTACCAGGCAACTGCCTTGTGACTGACCCTGAACTTGGTTTCTGAAATATGGAAATAAGGCCCAGAGTCATTCCTGCAGAAAGCGCATTCTGTGGCATTTATGTCTCTTTTCTGCTCCCAATGTGGTAGCCCGTGGAGGTCGCGCCATTGTCTGCCATCTGGGATTGTGATTTTTATAAGGCAGGGGTCATATGTATGTGGTTCTCCAGGTATGAAGACAAATTCAGGCCTCTTTGATGCCAGGGGCACTTTATGTGACATCAGCAGCCAATGGCACTGCTGCACCGGAGGCAGGCCAGGAGTCCCAGGTATTTCTCCAGAAGGCTAACACAGATCCCCGGGGCTAACAGCTCAGCTCATCATGTGTGAGCACCCTCTCAGGAACCTGGCGCACAGAGAGGCTGAGTCACTTACAGCTTGACAGGGGTGAGGCCGATGGGCTCTAGAAGCTGCATTTTTAATTCTTGCATTGCAAGAGATCATATACCTCTCAGAAGGGCATGTGCGAGACTCAGATCAGCCCTGTATGCCACTGACACAGAGCACATGTGAGCACATGGTGTTACTATTAACACTTTGAGCTTCAAAAGTCAGCTCAAGAGATGCTTTGAAAAGCAAGACATTTAATTATTCCGAAGAACAAGATGTATGGAGGTTGGCAGGTGTGGGGTTGATCTCTCATTGTGTCAAGGGAGTTGCCATAGCTGTTAACATTATATTCTTTTACCACTATTCAAAGGAGAGAGAGAAAGAGACAGAGAGGTGCAAAGGATTTCTCTTCAAAGGGCTTTGCTCCTGAAACACACCGGAAAACTTCCCTTTATGTCTCCTGGGCCAGAAGACCACCCAAACTAGAATGGAGGGCTTGGAAAGGCACTGCCTATCACAACCGATTGGAATTAGACCAATCATGATTCATCCTCCGAGACTTCAGGAAAGCCCACCTTACTGAGACCGAGGCACCTCCACCTGCAATCGAACAGTATCGGGCTCCTCTTAGAGGGGCAGAAGGTGGCAGGCTACTGGGCATTGAGCCAGTCCTCTCAAGGGTCTGCCTCATCAGTTATCCCGGCAGGATCCTTCCAGATCAAGCATCAACAACTGCTACAGTGGGCAGTGACTAGGGAAGGACAGTCTCCTATCCCACTCCTCAGACAAGGGCATTTCCGTATTCACAGAGCACCCTGGGCAAAGCAGGGATGAGAAAGCATCAGGCAGGCATCATGGAAAATCATAGTTCTCGGCTGGGCGAGTGGACAGCTGGCATTGATACCCTAAGTCCGTCCACATCTTTACAGATAACTGACAGGTTACCCACAGGGGAGACATGGCGTTTCAACCTGTGCCCTTTCTGTAAGTAAGAAAGGAAATGAGAGCAGAGAAACCCACCGACCCCAAGGCCTGCTTCAGAAGCACATTTCAACCTGGAATCTCACCGCAAGCTTCTCACGGTGGAATTTTAATGAGCAGGCTTGTTTTCTCCCAATTCACAAATTACTGTTTGTAGCTTCCTGTTTGATGAACTCTTCCCTGGAGTCTGCCTTCCAGGGTTAGAATTATATTCTTAGTTGGAAAAAAAGGTGAACAACAAGAGAAAGAAGTAATACCCGGGGCCATAAATGACAGCCTATCCATGAGCTGTGTAGGGCTAAAGCCAGCAGGGGAAGGGCTTTCTGCAGAAAAGCCAAGTGACGGCAAGGGACAGCTCTCGGGGCTTATTCACATGAAATGGCTGCATTTGGGTCCCGGTGAGACGGTTTACGCCACTGTTAATGTTTTGAATGCACATTCCCAATGCCCCCGTGTTACATGGTGACTAGGATTGTATGCTACACACTCCCCAATTTTTTCCAAAAGGGTACCCCATAGATTAAGGATTCAGTTGCCCTGGACTCTACAATAGCTCTCTTCCCTTCTAATAACAGAATCCCAACTTAAGCCAAAGAACCCATTCTGTGTTGTTGTAGTACCGAGAAACCGGTATAACTCACAAGAATCACATCACCTTGGCCATGGCAATTGGTTCAGAAATGCGCCATGACTCAAGCTTTTTTTTTTTTTTTTTTTTTTGAGATGGGGTCTTGCTCTGTTGCCCAGGCTGGAGTGCAGTGGCATAATCCTGGCTCACTGCAGCCTCGGCCTGCAGGGCTGAAGCAATCCTTTCATCTCAGTCTCCTGAGTGGCTGGGACTACAGGTGTGCGCCACCAACCTGGCTAATTTTTTTTATTATTTGTAGAGTCAGCGTCTCGTGTTTTCTTTTTTTTCCCCCTAGGCTTGTCTGTAACTCCTGGGCTCAAGCAATCCTCCTGCCTCAGTCTCTCAAAGTGCTGGAATTATAGATGTGAGCCATCATGCCAGGCTGAATCAGAGGTTTTATTTTGTTTATTTTTTTACAGATTTTTCTGAAACGGTAATAGGGAAATAACTTCCCTTTTCAAGGGTCATTAAACAAGGAGGTTGTGAGTCTCTGCTGCTGGTGACATCTGGTCTACCTTGTGGAATATTCCTGAGAAATGGAGAGAAAAATAGACCCTTGGTAACACCATTCAAACTCCTGGGTCCGGCTCTGCTTGAATCTAGTTCTGTCTCCAGATTTTTCAGCTCAAAGAGAGAATTAGTTTTCTTTTTAAAAAACAAAGTGGTAAAATACGCATAACATAAAATTTAGCATCTTCAGCATTTTTAAGCAAACAGTTGAGTGGCATTAAGTATAGGCACAGTATTGCACAACCATCATCACCATCCATCTCCAGAATCTTCTTCTCAAAATGAAACTCTGCACCCATTAAACACTAACGGTCCATTCTCCCCTCCTCCCATTCCTTGACAACCACCATTCTGCTTTCTGTCTCTATGAATTTGACTGCTGGAGAGATCTCATGGAAGTGGAACCCTGCAGTATTAGTTCTTGTGTGACTGACTCGTATTTCACTTATCACAGGGTTCACAGGGTTCATCCATGGTCCGAATTTCCTTCCTTTTTATGGCTGAATAATATTCCATTGTCTACCTATGTCCCATTCTGCTTATCCATTCATCTGTTATAGGCACTTGGGTTGCTTTTCCCGTCTGACTATTGTAAACACGGCAGCTATAAACATGGTTGTGTAACTATCTCTTTGAGTTCCTGCTTTCAATTCTTTTGTGTATATACCCAGAAGTGAAACTGACGGATCATTCAATTTCCTTTTGTTTTTTTCTTTAGCAGTCTGTAAAGGTTCTTCTGCCTGCAACCAAGAGTAGGCTATTTAATACCAAGGACACCTTCGGCTTCAATGCCAATAATAATACACACCAACTGTGTGTATGAAAATGGAACTGTGTGGCTCCTTGAATACCCACAGGCCTCCGAGGGTAGCACCTGAGTGCAGTGGCAGCTTGATGTGTGCGCTGCTAATTGTTAAGACAAGATGTTACAAGGGTACCTCCAAAATAGCTACAGGGAACATACACCCCAGTGTTCTTGAGATAGCATGGGGTTCGGAATTTCTCTGTTTTCTGGCCATGTGTCAAGGCATGGTGTCCCAAGTTTAGGTCTGGAAAATACAGTCCTCACAGTAGCAGCAACGTGCAGCTCAGCTCCGACTGGCAGATCACTGAACAAAGACCGCATGTATTTAGCTGCATGTGAGGACAATAATGAGACTAAGTGAATTATTTCTACAGTCATCTTTACCTCCCTGGCCATGCAACACAGGAGTGAAGCACATAATTTTGGACAAGAAGCTGTTGATAGGGATTTTTACATAAAATATTTTTATTCAAAATTTTTGTAAGGACTTTAAGTATTTTAAAAACATTGTGGAAAAACACAACAAAATATATCTGAGCACCAGATTCCACTCTGGAGCTATCATTTGTGACTTCTGCCTTCTCAGGACAGGCTACAGAATTTCCATGAACAAGGGAAATCTAGCCAAGTTCATGTCAGTAATCTGGTAGGGTAGATATTGCTAGCTTTCTAACCAAATTAAGGATGGGTTTGTCTCTAACATTGAGCATCTAGTTAGTCCTGTATAATCTGTTAAAATTATTGAGAATATATGTATATATTAGTTAGGGTATAGTAATCTACTGTAACAAAGACATTCAAAAACACTTGCTTTCACAATATGTGTGTTCCCAACAGGGCCTGTTGGAAGGTGGGGGCCTGGGGGAGGGATAGCATTAGGAGATAAACCTAATGCAAATGACGAGTTGATGGGTGCAGCACACCAACATGACCTATGTATACCTATGTAACAAACTTGCACGTTGTGCACACGTACCCTAGAACTTAAAGTATATATATGCGTGTGTGTGCGTGTATGTGTGTGTGTATATACATATATAACAATATGTGTGTTCCCTTCTGTCTGTTAGAACAGAGATAATCACTTTGAGGATGGTAGAGATGCTCTCCAACTTTCATACCAGTGGTTCTCGACAGGGGGGAATTCTATCTTGCAGTGAATATTTGGCAATGTTTGGAGATATTTTTGATGATCAATGTAAGAATTAAAGAAAGAGGAGAGAAACACGAAGGGTGGCTTGACAGTTAGCAGGTTTATTTTAAACCTGGGAGTACACCTTAATAAGCACATTCCTTTCAGGTGCACTAAGATAGGGGGGCTAAAGGCAGACTCGGGGGATGTTCCTGCAGCCACAAAAAAAATGCATGGGAACAAACACACAACTCTGCCTCCCAGATAAGCAAAACAAAGAGACACAGAAGCAGTCCAAGCCTCTAATAAACTCTCCAAACCTAAATCCTTAAAAACTCTTAGTCTGTAAAAGAGTGCAGCTTCTGACCTACCTAGGTCAGAAGTTCCTCCCAGGTTTAAAATAAATCTGTTAAACTGTCAAGCCACGCTTCGTGTTTCTCTCCTCTTTCTTTAATTTTTACAATCACATCTGGGGAATATGCTACTTGCATTTAGTGGGTAGAGTCCACAGATGCTGCTGGATACTTTATGATGCGCAGGACAGTCTCCTCCAACAAGGAATGATCTTGCTCTAAAATGTCAGTAGTGTTGAGGCTAAGAAATTCTGTGGTATACATATCTTCCATCTCTGGGTCTAAGGTGGCTGCTGCAGTGACAGACATTACATCTGTCTCCCAGACAGTGGAAGGGTGAACCAAGGGTTCATATTTATACCTTTTCAGGACATACCCTGATAAAAGAAACACATCTCTTTTGCTCACACCCATTAAAAGGGAAACACAGTCTTTATCCTGGGTAGTCCTGGGCCCAGCTAAAAATCCAAAAGCTCTGTATTGTCAAAGAAAGAAGGAAGACAACGTTGGTAGACATCTACAGTCTCTGACACGCTGACTGACAGCATGCGGGGGTGATATGTGGACTGCTGAGCGAGGGCTCTGAGATGGTCAGGAAGTGGTTTCTGAGATGACATATGTGCTTTTCAGAGCACCGAAGAGGGGAAAGGGTGTCTGGGGGAACAAAGCATGCGCCTTTCCAAGTCACTTTAAAGTTGGGGAGGGCAGAGGGTGACAGTCATTCCTCTGAGAGTTTAAACAGATCATGATTGAATTAAATGATATGAGAGGGGCTTAAATCCTAGAGATTTAATCATAAACAGAGTCTGAGACCAACAGGAAGAAAACCAACGAGCTTGAAATAACACGTGTTTTATGTGGTTACTGAAAGTAACCAGGGGCAAGACATTGAAAACAAAGACGGGCAGAGACCCAGCAGAAGTCAGGGCCGCGCAGGCAACGTCGGAGGAGGTTTCTGGACGCTACAGTCGAGGCTTGGCAGGGCAGACTCTTGAGGAGTCTCACTAGCTGCCAACCCCTCATTCCTCCTTGTCAATAGTCCCAGATTTTGTTCAAATTTTGACTGGTTAAGTGCTTCAAGTGAGGTTGGCCTCTTTCCCCAGCCCTAGGGGAAAAAGTATTAATGAGAATACGACAGACTTGTAATTCCATTTCCCTTACCAGTGATGGATTTAGAAATAAACATGGATTTCAGTTTTGCCCAATAATAAGGAAGGCTTAGTCCGTGGGGCTGTAAGATTCTGGAAATAATTTCCTTGACCTTAAAGGACATAAGGAAGGGCCATTTTTTTCTTTATCCTGGACACGTGCCTTATAAAGATTTGATGAATGCAGCTGTAGAAGCCACCTTAAGACTTTGAAGGGACAAATACAGGGACAATGTCTAGCATAGCAGCCTTCATTGTAAGGATGAAAACTTGATGCAACTTGTCGTGGTTCATTCAGGACAGTCCTAATTTACACCTGCTGTCTTGGAATAATTATTACTAACACATTCTTTCACTCTGAAAAATTCCCACTTTGAATAATAAAATGTGGTCACCTTCCCGACAGGGAATGGTTACCTAAGCCATAGTTTGTCCATAGTCTGGAATTCTCTGCAGCAGTAAAGGAGAATGAGGTAGAAGAGGTGTCTGTACTAATGTGGAAAGTTCTCCAGGATGTACTGATGAGGGGAAAATTAAGTATTGCAAAGTGACGTGAAATACTGTATCTTCTATGTTTAACACCCCCCACACAAACACTAAACATTCATCATTTTATGTGTAATATTTAAATGACACATAATAATATAAAATCCTTAAGAGTCCACTCTCTCCATGCCAAACACCCTTCTAAGTTCTGTAAATATATTAACACATTTAATACTCATTCAAAGCCGGCGGGGGGGAGGGGGCGGTGGTACCATTATTCCCATAAGACAGATAGAGAAATAGACACAAAGGGTTAGGTAAGTTGCCCAAGTTCCTGCATGGCTAGTAAGTGTCTAAGCTGGAATTCAAACCATGGAGTCTTTTGCCTTTTGCTTCTGAAATGATAAGGGTGTGGCCCTGTGTGCACATGTGCACGTGCGCACACACACACACACACAAACACACACATTCACACACCAATGGATAATTCAAGGGAATAGGGTAGGCAGTTTAGATTGGAGCTGAAGATCAAAAGAAGTATTACTTTTATATGGAATGCTTTTAAAAATTTACAGAAAGTATCTTCATGAAATTTCTGCATAATTAAAATACAGTAAGTACTTTTTAGATCCAGTGAAAAGAGGAGGAAAGGTCTCATCGTGGACTCTACGTGTGGCATCAGGTCCCGTTCTGTTGTCCAGACACCTTCTTTCTGAACTACAACATCCCTCAGTCTCTAAGAACAAGGATGCCAAACCAGCAAGCCACAGGGCAAGTGATGCCAGCATGGACACCTGCGTTCCAAGGCCGCTGCCTGAACTTTCCATCTTCTCCTCTCTTCTGAAGTTATTGTTGGTAAAACTCGTGGGTTAATTGCAAAACAACTCCAGACAAAAATAAAAGACTCCTAGAATATATATCCAGGTGCTTTCTATTTCCATCTCATTAATTGTCAGCACATTATTTCATTTTCTGTGCAAATAAATCAGTGGCCCAGAAAATGCAAGCTTTATCCACCAGGGCCCAGAAAGCGCAGGGCTGAGCCCTAGAGCCTTCAGCATACATTTGTTTGTGCTACATAAGATGTCGATTCTAATAAAAGAGAAAAGGCTGGAGCTTAACCATGCTTTCCCCTAAGGGTGAGGACTTCTGCTACCTGAATTTCAATGCTCTTTGCTGAAACTTTCAATGCAACATAATCCTGAGGTTCCTGGCTTTACAGGTCTATTCTGGTCTTTGAGGCTAAGCTCATTTAGCAGCTGACATGCCCCCTTTTGGATCTGTCTGAGACCTTCCTGCCTGGCATTACGCAAAGATTTGCATAAAGAACTCAATCCCATGAAGTGTAACTCCACCCTGGCTCATCTACGCTCCTACTTCCAAATCTCTTTTCCATAAAACTGCCTTCACCAAAGAAAGGACATGACTGCTGGGTAAAGCATGGAGAATTTTACCAATAACAACTTCTGCAATGTTTACATTAATGATACCCCCTTTACTGTGAAAAGTTCCAGTACACAGAGAAGTTAAAACTGTACAGTGAACACCCATACATCCTCCACCTAGAGTCTATAATTAGCATTTTCTTATACTTGCTGTATCATATAGCTATTCACTTCTCCATCCACCTGTCCATCCATGGATCAATCTTATTTTTGGATGTATTGCAAAGTGTTAAAGTATAAATCACCACTAAAGATTTTAACATGCAAATTATTAACTTGAGTTGTTTGTTTTGTTTTGTTTTGTTTTGTTTTGCTGTTGTTGAGATGGTGTCTCACTCTGTCACCCAGGCTGAAGTGCAGTGGTGTGATCTCGGCTCACAGCAACCTTCATCTCCTGGGTTCAAGTGATTCCCCTGCCTCACCCTCCCGAGTAGCTGGGATTACAGGCGTGTCACCCTGCCCGGCTAATTTTTTGTATATTTATTTATTTATTTACTGAGACGGAGTCTTGCTTTGTCACTCAGGCGGAGTGCAGTGGTGTGATCGCGTCTCACTGCAACCTCTGCCTCCTGGGTTCAAGCGATTCTCCTGCCTCAGACTCCTGAATAGCTGGGATTACAGGCACACACCACCACGCCTGGTTATTTTATTTTATTTTTTGTATTTTTAGTAGAGATCAGGTGTCACTGTGTTGACCAGGCTGGTCTCAAATTCCTGAGGTCAAGTGATCTGCCTGCCTCAGTCTCCAAAAGTGTTGGTCTTACTGGCGTGAGCCACCATGCCCGGCAAGTTCAATCTTTAAAAATTTTTTAGAGTCAGGGTCTTACTCTGTTGCCCAGGGTGGAGTGCAGTGGCAAGATCATAGCTCACTGTAACCTTGACCCCCGGAGTTCAAGCCATCTGCCTGCCTCAGTCTCCCAAACAGCTGGAACTACAGGAATGTACCACCACATCTCGCTAATTAAAACAATTTTTTTGTAGAGACAGAATCTTGCTATGTTGTCCAGCCTGGTCTTGAACTTCTGGCCTCAAGCAATCCTCCCGCCTTGGCTTCCCAAAGTGTGGGGATTATAGGTGTGAGCCACCACATCTGGCTCAATCTTTTTTTAAGGTTTTTTTTTTCCCTCCTTTGAAGGTAAAATTCGCATATAATAAAATGTAAAAGTCATGACAGCACCCTAAATTCCTACCAAGGCACCGAACATAACCATCAGCCCACAAAGCTCCCCCTTCCTTGCTTGCCAGTCCCTCCCAGCCCCAATCCTAGAGTCATCCTGTGTCCTGATGTTCTTCCACCATGAATTAAGTTGCCTGCTATGGAACGTCTCGGACATGGAATCATACAGTGTGCAGTCTTTGGTGCGTGCCTGCTTGACTCAGCCTAACGCATGTGAGAGCTGCCGTGTCGTGCATGTGCCAATTGTTCCATTGGAAGAATGTTCCACAGGTTTATCCAGCCTGCTGTGGATGGGCACTGTCATTGTGTCTCATGTTTAGCTCCTATGAATAAAGGTATTGTGAGCATTTTCCTCAAGTCTTTCTGTGGGTACTTAGTGTTTATTATTTTTAAAATCCAGTGAAAAGAAGAGGAAGGGTCTCAGTGCGGACCCTACATGTGGTATCAGGCCCCTTGCTGTCATCCAGGTTCCTCCTTCTTTCTGAACAGCAACACCAGTTTCTAAATACAAGGACCTCAAATCAGCGAACCATAGGGCGGGTGATGCTGGCATAGACACGGGCCTAATGTTTCCATGTATTATCCTATAATACATCCTGTGGATCCTATAATATACCATTACGTTATCCTCTAATACACACACACATTGGGCTCTATTTCTTCTCAAAAATGTTATCAAAGATATTTTCAACTGCAAATAAAAGAAAACAGAATCAATGGTGGCTAGAGCATTCACTTTTTGTTAAACAGAACCCCAAAGGTAGGTGATCCTACCATTAGTTCAGTTGCTTAGCATTTCAAGGACAGAGGTGCATCCAATTCTTGTGTTTGGCCATCCTCACTGGCTTTTGCACTTTGGCTTGAGTACTCATGCTCACAGAAAGGCTGCTGCAGCTCCTGCTATCACATCCTCCCATTATCATGGGTAAATGTAGGTAGCACGAGTGCAGATCTGTCAATGCAGGAGAGCTATCTGTGCATACCTCTCTCTTTATGCATCTCTCAGAAGTCCCCGGCGTATTTGAATGGCCAGAAATGGGTTACACGGCTACCTCCAGCATGTAGGGGAGAACATGATTCATGATGGCTGTTGGTTAACTGACCATTGAAGTCCACTATGAAAGATTATTCAATTTTAACCAGGAACTTGTCCAACATGCTAGGGATCAAATTATCTTCATGGTAAGCCTTATACAACTTGGCTTTATCCATGTCCAGACTCTTAGCAGTGTAGACACCATGAGTTGTTCTGCCTCAAGTAAGTTATTTACTGTGTTTTATTGTTCGGGGACTCAGGATCAACAGCCAATAGTCCGCTCACTGTATTTTCAGGTTTCATTTATTTAATTTGTTTGTTGTCTGAGTTTCCTCACTAGAATGTAGAGCTGGCAATGTTGTCTGCTGTGTTCACTATTACACCGCCAGTCTCCAGTGCCTACAACAGCTCAGTAAATAAGTGTCAAATGAGTGGCAAATCCGTGCCATCTGTGGCCAAGGCACGGGGCTCACAGGGTGGCGAGTGCCTCGTCTTTACAAGGGTGTAGAGGGAATTCTCATTCTTGGGTTCCGTCACGGTCACCTCTTGCTGTTGACAGAGGTCTCCCTCAAAGCTGATATACAACGTATCAAGTTCTTCTTTAGGGCAAAGACTTTGCATCTGGGGTCAAATCACAACTTTGGAAGTCCCAAACACTGAACAAATTGCGTCGCCCCACCACCCCACCCGCCACCACCACCACCACCACATTCCAGATATATGAACATCAAAATAAAAAGAGATAATGAAATAAATGTAAGGAAGTCCAGTCATCTGGCCTTGGGCAACTTACTCACTCTCTGTGATTCAATTTCTTTATTTTAAAGTGGAGAGAATGACAGCACCTGTGTTGCAGCTGTGTTAGGAAGATTGAAGGCGACTGTATCGGGAAGGTGCTTAGCACAGAGTGAGAGCTCTCTGAGTGCTTGCTAAGCAGAAATAGAAACATGTTTCCCCCCATGCTTACTGCTTTGAGTTCTTTTAAACTACCCACTTATAAAATTCTTTCATAAATGTTTCTGGTGTTTGGGCTTCAGGGGTGCCGCCAACTTGGATTGTGATGCTTTCTTTGGCATTAGTAAGTACAACACTTTTGTTCACAAGAAAGGGATTTGACTCCTTGGGGAGCTGGACAGGCTGTTGGGATTTCTGACTACCCTGCTGTGCAGTAATTCCACCTGGCAAGCATTGGAGCTTCAAAACACGAGGAATGGCAAAGCTAACTTAGACCAGCCAAGAGGTGATGCCACCTTCCCTACAGTCTGTCTTGTTGCAGGTTCAGCTGTTCTTGGAGGCTGGGGCTGCCTGTCCTTGGAACAGGCTTCATCGTGATCAGTTTTTGGTCAGCTGCAAGAAGGAGGTCGGGATAATTCTGCATCCTGGACCACACCCTGCTGATCGCCCATACGAGGACTTCACCAGACACTTTGTCTGAAACTATTTGTTCAATTAAAGGAAAAGTCCTCATAGCCCCTAGACAATTCTTCAGTAAAAAGAAATCTCTCTAGTGCCTACATCTCATTTTTATACCTGACATCTCTCCTAATCAGCTTTCCCCCTCTTCTCAAGGAACAAAATTTCCATTATAATTGGAGATGTCACAGTTAAGCCTGAAAGAGCCAGGACGCTTTCCCTCTCACCCAGATCTCACTGCTTGTTAACTAACTAAAAGATTGTCCAAGATGGGAGGGCCCCATAGCTAAGACTCCGCCAGAAGGCAAGAAGTGTCCCTGCAGAAAGCGTCCACCGTGGATTATTCTTTTCTCCCTGAGGAGGGCAGGGCAAAGGAATTAAGACTGGTTTCTGTGTTAGAGTACATAATGAGATTACATCTCGGCATATTAATCAAGGTGATTTTCATTCCTGGTGCAGCTTGTCTCCTGACTGTTCCCCTACACTTGGGAGCTGGAGGAGAGGGAAGCAGAGGAGATTATTCCATACTGAGACTCTCCAGCCATGGACCTTCCCACTTCACGATGTTTCTGCTTGACGTTGCCCGAAGCAGTCCTTTACCTGTGAGCAGGCAGCTCCCTCCCTTCCTTCAGGCAGATCTCTGCATTATGTCCTGTCCCCATAGGGCCCACCCTGGCAACTGCTCACCTTTAACCCTGCTCACCTCTGCTTTCCTCTGTCTTCCCCTCTTCTGAGCTGCTTCTCCTCACAGCACCTCTCCCTCCGGCATATCATCCATCCAACCTGTGTCACGTGCTTCCCCCACCGGAAGGTCAGCTCTACACGGACAGGGGTGTTGCCGTACCCCATGGCTGAGATCCGTGTTCCATACATAACGTCTGTCGCGTGAACTCAGATTGACAGCATGGAAAGTCACACATTCTTGGCTTCAAATTTTCTTTTTTGTATGTGTGGCTTCAAATTTTCAAAAAGCAAGGTGTGGGAAATCCAGAAGTTGCACCAAACCCACCTTCTCGCTGTAGTGTGGGGAACAGGCTCTCTCTCATGTTGGTGGGTGCAGAACAGAGCCACCTCACAGCGGCAAATTCAACAAAGTCCTTCCAAATGACAGACAATTTTTCCCTGTGACCCAGCAGCTCTCCTCTGCCTACTTGCAGAGCTTTGAAGAATTTACCCTACCCCACAGCTATCTCTACCCATACCCAACAGCATATGCACAAGGCTATCTGCTGAAGCTTGTCTTCAAACATGTTTTTGAAGCATTCTTTTTAATAACAGACATTTGGGAAACCCCCAGGTTCTCTTGCCTGGTGAAATAGATTCTGGAAGCTCTACTCAGTGGAATACTATGTGGCAATGAAAAAGCTGAGAGAATGGATATACTGATATGGAAAAAGCTCTAGGACATATTGTTAGGGGGAAATGGAGCAAAACAGGACAGAGTGGTTACTTTTGCATGAGAAAAGAGGTAAAAATAAGAAAATATTATCATACTTGCTTATATTTATATAAAGAAAGATTAGAAGGAGATACAAGAAACAAATGCAAGTGGCTCCTCCAGGAGCAGGTGCATGGGGATGTGGGGGTGGGTGCTGAGACAGAGAGGCCCAGGAAGGGAGCAAGGCATCTCTTTGTCTATCTTTTTTAATTGTTATGACTTTAGAGCTTTACTTTGCTTTCTAAGGAATGATGACACACTTTAAAAAGAAAAAGAGAAAAAAAAAAAACAGTAGCAGTGAGGTCTGAGAATGCCTGCGGCCAACAGGGGCGGAGCTCGAGGGGCCTTGGGTTGTGCTTGGACCAACACAGCAGCCCTGGGAGTATTGGGCCAGACGGATTTGGCCTGAGGTGGTCTCGGCAGACACAAAAGTATGGGGACAGTGACCCAAAGGACAGGTGCACCAGCCTCCAGGCTCCTGAAAGGCAGCTCCAAGCCTGGCAGGAGTGTCTTTGTTCACCGGGCACCCTGGGCCAGCCAGACTGTAGCAGTAGGATGCAGAGTGGGGCCTCTGCTCCTCACCAACAATGCACCTTGGGGTGGGGTGCAGGCCACACACTATCCACTCCACCGCCTGGGGCTGGGGACAGAGGTCAGCCATGTAGAATGTCCACCACAGTTACGCGATGGAGCCCCAGGAGAGACAAGCCCCTGAGGCTCAGGTGAGCATCTGGCTGCAATGCTCCAGGTGTGTTGTGACACAAGGCCAGGAAAGTGACACTGCCTGTGGCTCCACAGGGCAAGGCACATAGAAGACCTTCATTTGGTGTCATCTTGGACTCTGCCCCACATTCTTCTTCCCTCAGATGGTTTCAATCTATGTCCCTCCTAGTAAGGAACTGGAACCAGGGATACGACAGTTTTTGGTGAGTTCTGTGAATCCCTCTGTGGAGAACTGTCAAAACTAATGATGCTTTGGGACCTCCCTAAACTTGAAATGGTGTCAGAAGTGAGAGGGGTTTTGTAGATTGCTCCCTAACTTCTCACTCCTTCCCCAGAATGTCAGTTACCTGTGGCTTAATAAGTGTCTGGTTTATGGAAGGTGCTTTAAAATACCTGCTGGCCGAATGACAGCAGCTGCATTCGTGGGTGGGGGCTGCAGCCAGTGCAGAGGCATACTCCAGACAGAGTTCCTACTTGGGAGTGCAACGTGGCTGAATCCAGGCACTTTCTCACCTCATCCACGAATCAACTGCAGAAATCCCTGGGTCCACCCAAATGCCAGGGCTGAATCCAGGCACTTTCTCGCCTCATCCACGAATCAACTGCAGAAATCCCTGGGCCCACCCAAATGCCAGGGCCAGCCCCACATGCCTGCTGTTTCCACAGTGCACCCAACCACTCCATGGCTGCCAGCTCATTGAGGGAGGAGGTCCTCCAGCAGGACCTGGAAGGGAACAGCCATTAGCCAGGAGAAATGCAACACAGAGCTACCGGAAAGCAGCGTGGACATTGGTGGGTGAGTGGTGCAGAGCATTGCATTGTGGGCCATCCAGTCTGGGAAGCAATGAGCAGCAGGAAGAGGGCACTAAGAGAAGATTCCATCTGCCAGTCGCCAGGCAAGGCTGCCCTGCGCCCCATGTGTGATCCGTGCCATCTGAGGTGCTTCCCCTCCCAGCATCCCAGAGCCTGCCAAGGGCCTTTGATCCTGGCTGGGGAAGCCCTCCAGGGAAAGTGAGACAATTTTGGCTTATTCCCTCTCTGGTAACTCAGTGGGAACTGCGGTTTACCAGGTTCATGTCCATCTGATGGAAGTGGGATGGAAGCCAGAGAGCTTTGCTTTTGCTGCCAACCGGCTCCAGCGATGCAGAAAATGCGAGGAGAGCCTTCTAGATGGCAGGCTACCGGAATTTACAAAAGGCAGGGAGCGAAGTCAAATCAGAACTGCCGTTTTAGGAGCGGGCTTGAGAGGCCTTAGCCCGGAAAGAGATGCAGGGCAGAGAGACAAGCAAACCTTGTTATTTACTTTTTTAAAAAAGCAAGAGAAAATCTGCCCTCTTGACAAATCCTTTCCCTAGCCTGCCAGCCTCCAGGGTCATTTATGATGGTGATCAATGTGTAAGGTTTCCTTTCCCAGTCACGGTGTTGTTGGCCTGTAAATGTTTTATAGGTTGGTTGCTTTCAGGATCCATCAACAGAAAGGAATCATAATTCAAAGGAAGAGTAAGTCACAATATAAAAAGAAGCTGGCCTCCTCAAAGTAGATAAATATCAAAAGAAAGAGGAAAGCAGACCCAGGTCCCCAGTCCTTCTCCTCACCATAAACCCCTGGACAAGATGGGACTGACTTTGTAAGTCCTTGACTCCAGGCAGGTGACCAGCCTCGGGAGTGTTGGTTAACATCCTAAGGACAATTTCTATCTTTTCTGCATCATAAACTCAGCCATTTTTTTCCCACCAGCATCTCCTACTCTGTAAAGACCAAGGCATGATGATAAAGTCACAATACCAGGAAAAGGGAGACAACCTGTAGGATTAGCATTCAGTTTGACTCTCTGATAACAGAATAATACATTCTTTTCCCTTTTTAGCCACAAGATGTTCTCTGGCCTGTGATATGGTACAGAAAGCCTCACCGGCCTTATTTTTAAAAATGAATATCACCAAATCCTCCCCTGTCCACCAAGAGCTGACCTGGACTTGTTCCCTCTGCAGAGGTCTAAGACCTTCTGGGATTTTCCCCAGTGCTGATGGCTGTGATACTCCAGTTCTCTAGCCGTCCCTGCCCCACACTCAGGCTGCTGGTCATAAAATGACTGAGTTCTCAGAGGGCTCCCTGTAGAAGGCAAATAGAATCTCAGGACCCCAAACTCACTATCCCAAAAGCAAAGTTAAGTTTGGGAAACAGAGTCATGCAAAAACTGCCTCCCTTTCCTTACTAAAAAGCTGTGATTTCACCTGTTTGCTTTATCTTGTGTAAAATGCAGATTTACTGAGCACACTAAGAATGCATAGTTGACTGTTCCTCTATGCCCTCCTTTCACATGTAAAATGTGGATTTGGTGAGCGGCTAACCACAGCCTCCCAAGAAAGTGACCCCTGCCTCATTGCATACTCTTTTCCCTTTTTCTTTCCCTTCCTCCTTCCCCTCCTGCCTGTTCTTTCCCCTTTAAACACTGAGGTCCTCAAAACCCTCTTTGGGAAAAGCACAGGTGCAAATCCTACTGTAACTTGTGTTTCCTTTTCACAGGTACATCCTCAGCCTTGGCAGAATAAACCTCAAAATCAATGGAGGTTTGACTTAGTCATTTGTCGCTTTGGTTTGGTTTGCATCAAGGACCTGCACATAGCCCAGGTCAGCCCACTGTCCTCTCCTTGCTCAACATCCTTCTGATTTTCACTCATTCACCCTAATAACATCTTCTGAGGCCCTGCACTGGGCCAGGCAGGACACTGGGGCCTGGGTTTACAGATGTGAACCAAACGGTCATAGGTACTCCTCTCCTAAAGCTCGGTCTTTGTTAGGGGATGAATAACTGTGCAAGTTAGCCACGCTGGGGAGCGACATGACATGATATGATATGATATATGGTATGATATATGACATGACATGATATGATATGATATATGGTATGACATATGACATGACATGGTATGATATGATATATGGTATGATATATGACATGACATGATATGATATGGTGACCCTCATGCCACTTTCACAGCTCCAGTCCAGGAAAACGAGCAGCTGGAGGGAGCATGGGTGTCAATAGCTGACAACCCATGGCACCAGGGTTGTCAAACAGATGGCACCAGGCTGACAAACAGGAAAATGAAGGGCAGCTCTCCTTAAGGAGGGGACAGTGGAACAAGGGAGAGCCCAAGAGGGAGAAGGAGGATGGTTACAAATGAGCTCCACAGAAGGAGGCGCTGCTGGCATCCAGAGCCAGGGCCTCACCCCACACACAGGCTGGCAATGCAGGCAGCACTTGCTTGGAGGCTGCAGGAAGTGGCTCTGCACACAGCTGGGGACAGGAGGCAAACCCCAGGAAGCCCAGGCAGCAGGACCCACGTCCCCACTCCGCCTCCCTGCATCTATCATTACAAGGAGAAACGGCTGTTGGCTCCTCATCTCGAGGGCCGTAGGGCAGGTGGACGCCCTTCAAATGGGTCACGCACTGATACGGTTTGGCTGTGTCCCCACCCAAATCTCATCTTGAATTTTTTTCCCGTAATTCCCAGGTGTTGTGGGAGAGACCCAGTGGGAGCGAATTGAATCATGGGGACGGTTTCCCCCATACTGTTCTCATGGTAGCGAAAAGGTCTTATGTGATCTGATGGTTTGATAAGGGGTTTCCGCTTTTGCCTCCGCCTCGTTCTCTCATCGCCTTCTGCCATGATTGTGAGGCCTCTCTAGCCATGTGGAATTGTGAGTCCATTAAACCTTTTTTCTTCCCAGTCTCAGGTACGTTTTTATTAGCAGCGTGAAAACAGACTAATACACCCATAGACAAACCAAGGGTGTCCAGGTGACTCCGGATTGTCAGAGTTAGTGCAGCCACACCACGGTTAATATTCAGCAAGAATCCACAGATCAGACAACGTGTTAGTACCTGGGTGAAAAACTGGTTAGAGCTCCACCTGAGTGGATTTTTCACCATCTCCTCACGCAGCTTTTAAATCCCACTTTACAAAATAGTCCTCAGGTTCCCATGCCTCAGCCAGTTTCCTATCACCAAAATGATAAGATTACCCACAGAGAAGTCTGCGGAGCCTTGGAGGAGTGAGTCCCTTTCTCCTTCAAAACATGCTTCTGGGAGAGTTTGCTCGCTTCATCAAAAAGTTGTCAGTGGAAGAGTGCTTTCGCACCTTTCGAAACATATAAAACGTTTAAACGATTTGATGACTCAGGATTGCTGGCTGAGTTGGCAGCCCTGAAAACAGCCCCAGAAAAAACCCAAAGCAGCTCCCCGTCATATTGTGATACATGGAGATTCTTCAAAAATCTCTCACTGATGTTTCTGGAGCTTTTCCTATAAGGCAATCCAAGGAAATGAAGCACACAGACAATGCCTCAGGAGAAATCCTGTCCTTTGGATTTTCATCTGAAAGACTTAAGCTGCAGGGATGGCTTGGTCTTATTTAAAAAAACAAAAAAGAAAGAAAAAACAGCCTGGACAAACCTTTGCACACAATTACAAGGATTTCAGTTTCTTCTCTCTCTCGATCCTAAAACATCATTATCACATCCCTCTCTGCATGGTCCAGCATCTCTCAAGTACAATTAGGTCTCCAGGAAGTATGCAGTAATGGAATAAAAAATAAACAGGAATCGCAGTGACCCAGGGTGTGGGACAGCCTGGGTTGGCTGGGAATTTTTTGATTGTAATCAGCAGAAACCCAACTCAGACTGATTTAAGGAAAAAATGGTGGATCCCATTTGTCAATTTTGGCTTTTGTTGCCATTGCTTTTGGTATTTTAGACATGAAGTCCTTGCCCATACCTATGTCCTAAAGCATATTGCCTAAGTTTTATTCTAGGGTTTTTATGGTTTTAGGTCTAACATTTAAGTCTCTAATCCATCTTGAATTAATTTTTGTATAAGGTGTAAGGAAGGGATCCAATTTCAGCTTTCTACACATGGCTAGCCACTTTTGCCAGCACCATTTCATTAAACTAAAGAGCTTCTGCACAGCAAAAGAAACTGCCATCAGAGTGAACAGGCAACCTACAGAATGGGAGAAAATTTTTGCAATCTACTCATCTGACAAGGAGCTGATATCCAGAACCTACAAAGAACTCAAACAAATTCACAAGAAAAAAACAAACAACCCCATCAAAAAGTGGGCAAAGGATATGAACAGACACTTCTCAAAAGAAGACATTTATGCAGCCAAAAGACACGTGAAAAAATGCTCATCATCACTGGCCATCAGATAAATGCAAATCAAAACCACAATGAGATACCATCTCATGCCAGTTAGAATGGCAGTCATTAAAAAGTCAGGAAACAAAAAGTGCTGGAGAGGATGTGGAGAAATAGGAACACTTTTTCACTGTTGGTGGGACTGTAAACTAGTTCAACCATTGTGGAAGACAGTGTGGCGATTCCTAAAGGATCTAGAAATAGAAACCATTTGACCCAGCCATCCCATTACTGGGTATATACCCAAAGGATTATAAATCATGCTGCTATAAAGACACATGCACACGTACGTTTATTGTGGCACTATTCACAATAGCAAAGACTTGGAATCAACCCAAATGTCCATCAGTGACAGACTGGATTAAGAAAATGTGGCAATATATACCATGGAATACTATGCAGCCATATAAAAGGATGAGTTCGTGTCCTTTGTAGGGACATGGATGCAGCTGGAAACCATCATTCTCAGCAAACTATCGCAAGAACAGAAAACCAAACACCGCATGTTCTCACTCATAGGTGGGAATTGAACAATGAGAACACTTGGACACAGGAAGGGGAACATCACATACCGGGTCCTGTCATGGTGTGGGGGGAGGGGGAGGGATAGCATTAGGAGATATACCTAATGTAAATGATGAGTTGATGGGTGCAGGACACCAACACGGCACATGTATACATATGTAACAAACCTGCACGTTGTGCACATGTACCGTAGAACTTAAAGTATAATGAAAAAAAAATTAAAAATAAAATCGCCAAAAAAATTGGTGGAAAACAGAAAACCAAACATTTTAAATTAATCTAGGGGCCCCGAAGCCAGGCGAACCAGGACTTTCTTTTTCCCTGGGATCTGCTTTTCTCTGTATGGGCTTCCTTTTCAGGGCATGCTCTCCTGGGGTGGTAGCAAAAGTGGCCACCACTGGTTCACAATGCTGAAGAAAGAGGGTGCCTTTTCCCGTCAGCTACAGCAAAGTCTCAGAGCTGAGTCTGAGGTCGTGGTCACACCGCCCAGCACTCACTGTGACCCTGTCTGTTCCTGCTAAGGGCATCAGCCCACTCTGGAGGCAGACAATGTGGCCAATGGAGATGAACATTCCGATTCACCACGTCTACTTCATGTGCCCAACCTTGGAATCTGGTGGTGAGGACGGGAGCATGGGAGCCACCAGGATGGTGCGTGGTGAGGCTGGGCATTACCAACAGAAGCAGAGAGCAGCATCTTCAGAGGAAGGGAGATGGAAGCCAGGCAGGTTAAGGCAACAGATCTCCATGAAAGCGACCCACAGTGGCCTCGGGTAATGTTACCCTTACCCCAGTGTAAGCTGGATGACCCACATACCACTTCTGCATCTCCTCAAATAGCTCCCACCAGAGCCCCCTCCTATGTCCAAGTCTTGGAGAAGAGGAAACCTGGGAGATCTTGAGGCAGCCGTGCAGCCATGGCAAATCTACTCCTCCACGTCTTTGGTCTAGAACTCTGCAAGGAAAACCCAAACATCTCCCACCTGTGGACTTGAGCACCTGCCTCTTTTTGGAAGGAAACTTGTGTTTTTCTGGTTCATAGGGTTTTGCTCTTTGAGATGCTCACTGGAAAGCAGACCTGAAGGAGACCCATGTAATACAGACGACGCTGAGGCTGGCTGTCCCCAGCCATTCCCCACTGCTTTCTCCTGCACCTGGAGAGCTGGCATGATGTCTAGAGGCATGTTCCGCTAGCTGCCAACCATGGGCATAAAAACCGCACATTAATGACGGAGAGGCTGGGTCCTGCAGAACAAGTCGGGATGCTGGCTGTGCCATGAACTGCTTATATCCAGGCTTGTTACAGAAGAACAAAACCAGAGCCAACAAAACCCAAAATGCTCCATATTTATGCCACCATGGTCTGGTTTCCATTTACATGCAGCAGAATGCAGCCCATTCTGATGGAGGAGGCTCTAAAACATGGGGACTGGGGGGCTCTGTGGAATGTCAAGTGCCACCCCAAATCCCATGGGTCTGACCACTCCTCAGCTCTCTGACCTCCCTCCTCAGAGCTGTCATCAAGGAGGGAGGCCAAGCCCTGAGATGAGTCTTTGTGTCCTCTATCTGGAGAATTTGAATGTCATTCATTCATCCAGTTCATCACTCAATTGACATTGAGCAGTCCTCACATTTGCAGGGCAAGGTCCAGACACGCACTGAGCAGAGGAGCGGTCAAACACATTGATTATAATTTTTAATAATGGGCAATGATTATCGAGGGCCTCCTAGGTGTCAGGCATCAGATTTGGCATGTTTTACATATCATGCTATTTTTACAACAGCCCTATAATATGAGGAACACTTGTCAGTTTTTTGGTTGCTATATATTTCTCCTCTGTAGAGGGGGGTACCAGGGACCCAGTGTTATCCTGGAAGAACTTGGAATGATTAGCTCCCTCACAGACTCCTTTGATTGCAATCTTGGCAGAACTGTCTTTCAAGGTGCGGTACTAGCCATGAGCTAGTTCAGCAGGTAACTCACACTGACACTAGAGACGCCTGCTAGGATTTTGGAAGTTGAGCAGAAGGATGTAGGAGGAAAGAGAAGCATGCTGGAAATAATCTATCCTGTCTCTGGCACCCTCTCAAGACTGTTGATTGGCCACCAGCACCTTGATCTATCTGTTCTCATCCCTTTCCCTGACTGCATTTCCATCAGGTCATTTAGTTCTGGGAGCCAACTATCTCCTTCCCAGTGAGCCCTGATTTTGTTTAATCCAGCCAGTGTTGATTTCTGTTGCTTGCAACCAAAGGACTCTAATTGAAACGTGCTCACTAGGGGCTCTCTAACATTGAGAAGGGTGCCAGGGCTGTGAGATATTCAGTCATTTGTTCATATTTACATAGTAAGTAATCTAGCTGATCCCCAAAATTGTATATTGTTTTCTTTTCTTTTTTTCTATCATACTAGCCATTTTTTTCTGTAAGTGCAGTAAAGTATGTAAGACTTTGCAATTAGAAATTATTATGGGCTGAATTGTGTTTCTGCTCCCACCACCCCTCCCCACCCACCTAAATTCATGTAATTTAAGCCCTAACCCTCAATGTGACTGCACTGGAGACAGGGCCTGTAAGGAGGTAATGAAGATTAACTGAGGCTGTGCAATGGGGCCCTCATCCAACAGGACTGGTGTACTTATTAGAAGAGGGAGAGATGCCAGGGACCTCTCTCTTTTTACTCTCACACAGAGAAAAGGCCATGTGAAGACACAGGGAGAAAGTGGCCATCTGCAAGTCAAGGAGAGAGTCCTCAGGAGAAAAGAACCTTGCTGGCTCCTTAGTCTTGGACTTCCAGCCTCCAGAAATGAATAAATTCCTGATGGTTAAGCTGCCTAGACTATGGTATCATCTTATGGTAGCCCGAGCTGATGAACACAGATATTGCGGAAGACTGTAATTTCCAAAGGTTGCCCAACAATATCTTTCATTATACACATTCCTCTTAAAATGTGACCTTGACATTCTTTCCATTGATACCTGGAATGTGTGTTCCATCCCTTTGAAACTGGGTGGGATTCTGGGACTCTTTTGGCCAAAAGAGCATATTGGCACAACTTCAAGTATGTTGTGTGACTTCTGGGGCTAGCAGGCTGGGTCATCAATGGTTATTCAGGTTCTGATCTGGGCGGTGGATTCACTTGCTCTTGGAGACCCTAAGCTGCCACATGAACAGCTTGGGGCTGCCCTGAGACCACCATGCTGTCAGGAAGCCCAGTGAGCTCTCACAGAGCCACCACCTGGAAAGGCCCTGAGATGATGTGAGAGGGAGGGAGAGGGGGAGAGAGGAAAGAAGAAAGCCCAGACAGCTCTCTGCTTCTTTCCTTCTCACTCCAGCCACTGTCTGTCTGTTCACAACTGCAAAAGGGGTCATGGGCCAGAACCATGTAGCAAAGTCCTTCCCAAGTTCTTGACCCCATAAATCATGAAAGATAATAAAATGATGGTTGTTATGAGCCACTGGGTTTTGGGGGTGTTTTGCTGAATAGCACCAGAGAGGCTGACCATACTGAGGGTTGACAGTCAGGCCCGGGTTTGCAGCCAGTTCTGACACTTGCCAGCTGTGTGATCTTGAGCAAGATACTGAGCCGGTCTGCACTTCCATTTCCTTATCTGTGTAACAGAGAGAATGATAGAACCTTCCTCATGACACTGATGATGGGATTAAAGGAAAGGATACAGACAGCACATGGTAACCATTCTGTAAGCATTAGCTATTGCTATAACAGTATTTGTGTTGTTTTCGTGAACCAATTTAAGAAGATTATGCCAATAGGAAAAAGTCAGAAATACTGAAGTTCAGAAACAGAAGAATGTTAGAAGTCCAGCCCAATCCCCCACTTTATAGATAGATATACTGAGACCCAAAGACTTACATTAGGTGTCCACTGGAAGAAAAAGAGGGCTGCAGACTGAGGAGGAAGAATCCAGCACAGAAAGCTGTCACCAGGGCATTTCCAACAAGACCAGAAACCTCAGCTCCTCGCCTGCACTTAAAACTCCTCATTTTTGGTTCCACCACATCCTGACTACTACCGTATAGTTTTCTCTATTCTTTCATTTCCCCCTTCCCCATTCCTTTATTGTACATAAAGTAACTGGTATATGTGCACAAGCATATTGCATTTTTTTTTTTTTAACTAAACAGCCAATGGTATGTTTTAATTGACATCAAGTGGAGACGGGATGGGGAAAAATACTGATTCTGTGAAAATACCCCCTTTCTCCATTAGTGGCATGCTCATCCAGCTCTTATCTTTATATTCCAGTAAGTTATTTTGCTCTCACTGTTTTAACAAAAACACACAACATAAAAATTCTTGCATACCTTGTTCAATTGGAGAATTTTAATGTTTTTCATTTATCATTGTAAAACCAAGGACAATTTTATAACTTTTTTGTACGTAGCTGTTACATGTAGGGCAATCTGTCTTTAAGTAGGGATAAATTACTCTAAAACAAAAAAGAATCTTAGATAGTTTTCCCTTCAAGTCAAGCGTCTTGTTGTTTAAATAAACTTCTTGTTTAAAATGAAAAAAAAAAAAAAAAAAAAAACTCCTCATTTTTGAATCCAAAGTGGGAGAATTTTCTTGACTCTGAAAACCGTACATCAAGCTTTCATCAGATGAACTCCGAAAGCCCCATACATAGATAATGCATCTGCAGACGTGACAGACTCTGCTGTATGGAGGTCAATGATAGCCTTCAACTTTTCTTTACTTCCTTTAAAAGAAATTATTATTTAAAGGTGGAGAGCATGGAAAGTAAGGCCTCGACAGTTAATAGGACCATTTTGGCTAGATGCCATTGCTCTGAGAACCTGAATAATGAGACGCATTTTAGCCATCATGTTTCAACAATGCTCAACGTAATGGCACAGCTATTATCCCAGCCTCCGATTGACACAGCCTTCTAAAGTGCTTTGTGACTGGTTAAATGGGACCGAATGAGAAATACTTGAGAGATCAGAGCAGATGGAACATTCTATCTACATGTGTTTTCTGTTCAAAGAAGGACAGCATCCCAGCCCAAACTGGGAGCTGCCAAGGCCTCCACCACAATTTGTAGGGTCTTAGGGTAGGCACATTCCACTGGGGCCATTAGAGTCTCTGGTGAGGGAGTGTCCTGAAGAGGGCAAGGTTATTCATGATGCACCTTGAACCTGTTGCCTTGACTAGGTCAAGACAAACCAAGAGGCTGCCAATCGCCGATGTCTTCACTTCTGTGAATCTTCCTCTCCATCCTGAGGTACAATGCAGCTGGTCAGGGACGCTAGCCTTGGAACCACTCTGGTGTAGATGACCACGGGGCTGTCTGCACCATACCACTTACCTACATAGGATCTGCCCTTCAGGGTGAAAAAGGTGATGACTTCTGCCAATGTGTTCTTCCAATAGAGCCAGGAGATCAAATCGTAACCAAGTTAAAGAAATTAGAACTATAAGCCCTGAAAGAGCTGCCATTATTAACCAAATGGCCCCTTTAGAAGCCCAGGAATCACCTTGTTCTCCCAAGGCTCTTCCCTATGTCTCCATGTAGAACTGCACACACACATCTCCCTATGCCTGGCTCGCACCACTTCAAGGACACCCATCGCACAGATCACTGTTTGTTCGTGTGTTTGTCTCTCCCTCGGGGCTGCAAGTTCCTCAGGAACAGGGCAGCCTCTGTCACTTCTGCATTCAAAGCACGACTTGGGTGGACCCACGGTTGTTGGATTCAATCCGTCATCTAGTCAGTGCCAACCCTGGCTGCACATTGCAACCATTGGGGAGATTTCCTTTTGTTTACTTCATCTGTAGATATTTGGCATGTAGCTATGAAATAGAACGACTTTCTTCTAAAATGTAGCCATCATCACCTTGCACACAGAAAACAGCCAATGACTTCAGGCAGAAATTTAGAGGATTGGTGCTCAGGACCCTCCCCAGACCTACTGCCTGAGGCTATCCAAGGGTGGCTCTCAGGATGTCGGGTTTTTCAAATTGCTGCAGACACAAAGGTTTGGCATGCAATGGTTGAGAATCATGGCCTAAGGTTTAACAGGTTTCTTTCCACCCACATGTAACCGACTTGGGCCTTACAGAAAGTTCATCTGGATACACAGATGCTGCTGCTCTTAGGTTTAAGGACTCATTCTTCTATTTTTATCTTGTAGGTTCAGATTATCATTGTGGTTCATGGTTGAATCATCTGATTTCTCTCCAAGACACAACACCCAACTCCAAGTATTGAAGCCAGGGCATAATTGAAGCCCTGGCCTTCCAGAAACTTCTGGTAGAGCACATCACAGCCCATGTTCACACCCTCCTATTGGTCCATGAGAGGAGAATGTACATTTAGATGCTTCCTCTCAGCACACAACGGTTTCCATGGTCTCAAGCTGTAAGGATGATAAGGATGACAACCCTGCACCAATCACTTAGTTAGGAGCTATGATGAATTTGGATTATTGGCTGACATTTTGAAGTCACATAGGGATGCAGGTGGATGGGAAAAGAGAAAGAAAGGTAACATCAAAGTGATGACGAGGTTTAAATAAGAGTCTCCTCATGTGCATCAATATTTCAAAATTGACCACCAGCCTGCATTCCAGATTGACTATCTGGAGTGGTCTAAGGATGTTGAAGACAAGAATGGCTGCATCAGTCTTGGTTCCATCAGGGGAGCTGAGCCACCTATGGTACCATGGAATAGGGTCTTAGTTACAGGAGTACCACAGATATGGGGGAGAGCTACGTAAGTGAAGGTATGCAAAGGGAAGGTGAGGAATTATACAATATTTTGTCTTCTGTGTCTGGCTTCTTTCACATAGCATGTTTTTGAGATATGTCCATATTGTAGTAGGAATCAATGCTTTATTATTTTTACGGCGGAATAACAGTCTATAGTATGGCTATTCCAAACTTTGCTTATCGATTCTTCTGTTGATAGACATTTGGGTTGTTTCTACATTTTGGCTGTTATAAGAAAACATTACCTTGAATATTCATGTACAAGTTTTGGTATAGATATATAGTTTCAATCCTCTTGCATATATATATGTAGAACTACTAAATCATGTAATAATTCTATGTTTAACTTCCTGAGAAACTGACAAATTGCTTTACAAAGCATCTTGTACCATGTTACATTCTCATCTTCAATGTATGAGTGTTTCAGTTTCTTCACATCCTTGCCAATGTCTGTGGTCTTTTGGTTATTGTCATAATAATGGGTGTGAAGTGGTATCTCCTTGTGGTTTTGCTCTGTATTTTCCTAATGACTAATGATGTTGGGCACCATTTTGTGTGCATATTGGACATTTGTGTATCTTCTTTGGAGAAATGTCTACTCATATCCATTTCTCATTTTAAAATGGAATTATTTGACTTTTTGTCATTGAGTTGTAATAACACTTTATATGTTCTAGATACTAGGTACTTATCGGATAATGATTGGTAAACATTTTTTCCATTCTGTAGGTTGTCTCTTCACTTTCTTGACAGGGTTCTTGGAAGAAAAATTTTTATCTATTTTATCTTTTATTGCTTGGGCTTTTACACTTGTATTTAAGAAACCATTGTCTAATCCAAGGTAATAAAAATTTACACAGCCATCTGTTTTATTCTAGGAGTTCAAGTGCTAGCTCTTCCAAGTAGATTCTGCATTAATTTTTGAGGATGGCATGAAGTAGAGTTGCAACTGGGTTGTTTTGCCTGAGGATAACCGGTTGTCTCAGGACCACCTGTTGAAAAGTCTATTGTTTTCCCCACAGAATTGTCTTGACACTCACTCTTATGGCTTTTATCCAAAAGACAGGCAATATGAATGCTAGTGAGGATGCCGAGAAAGGGAACCTTCGTACACTGTTGGTGGGAATGTAAATTAGTGCAGCTGCTATAGAGAACAGTATGGAGGTTCCTCAAGAAAACCAAAAATAGAACAATTATATGATCCAGCAATCCCACTCCTGGGTATATACCCAAAAGAAAAAATCAGCATATGGAAGAGAAATCTGCATCCCATGTTTATTGCAGTGGTATTCACAGTAAACAAAATAGGGTATCAGCTTAAGTGCCCATCAATGGATGCATGAATTTTTAAAATGTGGTAAAGATACACAATGGAGTATTATTCAGCCATAAAAAAGAATGGAATCTTGTCACTTGCACCAAGATGGATGAAACTAGAGGACATTATGTTCAGTGAAATAAGTCAGGCACAGAAAGACAAATATTGCATGTTCTCATCCATATGTGGGAGCTTAAAAATGAACTTATAGAGACAGAGAGTAGAATGATGGTTGTCAGAGGCTAAGAAGGGTAGTAGGGAGAGAGTAATAAAGTGGGCATGGTTAATGTGTACAAAATACAGGCTGATAGAATGAATAAGATCTAGTATGCAGTAGCACAGTAGGGTGACTCCAGTTAACAACACTTTATTATATATTTAAAAAAAACTAAAAGGGTGGAATTGGAATATTCTTAACATAAAGAAATGCTAAATGCTTGAGGTGATGGATACCCCAACTATCCTGATTTGATCATTATACACTGTATGCCCACATGAAAACATCACATGTACCTCATAAATATGTACACTATTACATATCCAGAATAATTAAAAACTTACAAAAATTTAAAAAAGAAAATCAATTGACCATTAATTGGTGTTTATTTCTGGACTTTCAATTCTATTCCATTTATCCATGTGTCTATTTATATGCCAGTACCATACAGTTTTGATGACTGTAGCATTGTTATAAGCTTTGAAATCAGAAAGTGTGAGCTCTCCAAATTTGCTCTTTTTGAAGATGATTTTGGCTATTCTGGGTCCCCTGTATTTCTGCATAAATTTTCAGTTTCTGCAAAAATGGCAGCTGGGATTTTGATAGCAATTGCATTGAATTGGTGATCACTTTGGAGAGTAATATTACCATCTTGATAATATTAAGTCTAAGTCTGCCAATTGCAAAACCTGGGTTGTTTTTACATTTATTCAGATCTTCTTTTATTTCTTTCACAGTATTTTTTAGTTTTCAGAGTATAAGTCTTACGTTTCTTTTGCTACATTTATTCTAAGGAGTAAATCTTATTCTTTTTGATGCTACTATAAATCAAAATTTTTATAAATTTCGTTTTCAGATGTGCACTCTGCAGAGAAATGCAATGTTTGCAGCTGCATCCATGTCCCTACAAAGGACACAAACTCATCCTTTTTTATGGCTGCATAGTATTCCATCATGTGGAATACATGCCCCATCATTCTCAGCAAACTATGGCAAGAACAGAAAACCAAACACCGCATGTTCTCACTCACAGGTGGGAATTGAACAATGAGATCACTTGGACACAGGAAGGGGAACATCACATACCGGGGCCTGTTGTGGGGTGGGGGGAAGGGGGAGGGATAGCATTAGGAGATATACCTAATGTAAATGACGAGTTAATGGGTGCAGCACACCAACACGGCACATGTATACATATGTAACAAACCTGCACGTTGTGCACATGTACAATAGAACTTAAAGTATAATAAGAATAAAAAAAGATAACATCAATAAAATATACATAAAATGGTAAAAAAAAAACAGGAGAGAAAAAAAAAAAGAAATGCAATGTTGGTTTCTTTACAGATTCTTTTTTTTTTTTTGAGATGGATTCCTGTTGCCCAGGCTGGAGTACAGTGGCATGATCCCAGCTTGCTGCAACATCCATCTCCCAGGTTCAAGCAATTCTCCTGCCTCAGCCTCCTGAGTAGCTGGGATTACAGGCATGAGCCACCATACACAGCTAATTTTGTATTTTTAGTAGAGATAGGGTTTCACCATGTTAGCCAGGATGGCCTAGAACTCCCGACCTCAAGTAATCCACCTGCCTCGGCCTCTCAAAGTGCTGGGTTACAGGTGTGAGCCACTGCACCCGGCCTTCTTAAGGTTTTTTTTTTAATATAGAACATCATGTCACTGGCACATAGAGACAGTTTTACTTCTTCCTTTACAGTCTGGATGCCTTTTATTTATTTTTTCCTGCCTGATGTCTTGGCTGGAACCTCAGGTACAATGTTGAATAGAAACTGTAACAGCTGCCGCACCTGTTCCATTTTCGATCATCCAAATTCTATCTTGTGGATAGTGGTGGGCAATGCATTCCAAGAGTCTCCTTTATGGAGAAGATAATTAAATAAGGGGATCATTCCATCAAAATAAAACCAAAAATATTTAGATCCTCAAAGAACTTTAAAGCTCCTAATGAGCCTGCCCAAACACGGAAGGGGGATCGAGGAAGATTGAGAGCCAGTGGTCTGAAGAATCCGTCTGAAGCTTCTCTCATAAAGAACTGGTACAGCCAAAAAGGTTACTGGCAAGTGGTCCATAAGAAGACGTCAGGGTAAGCAGACTGCTGGAGGCAACCTGAAGTTGGGAGCTGGTGCAGTTGAGAGCCGGTACAACCTCATCCTTGAGAAAGAACCAAGGAGCGGTAGCCAAGGAGGAATGCTGTGGGTCAGCACCAGGTCCGCAAGCTCCCGGCAGAGGCATGCAGGTCAGTGTTAGCACATCAGGGACAGAGTAGGAGCGGGATTCAGCTGAGGACATGCTGAAAAAGCCCTGAGTGGTTTTAAAAAGTTTCTCGAGTGCTTGAAGCTCTCAGGGAATCCATTGGGCTGTTTGCAATTTTTATTCCAGCCAAAGAGACATCACAGGAAAGGTGTAGGGACTAATCTCCAACTGGCTCTCGCTCCACTGGGCACAAGCAGCCCACTGACATTGCTGAGATGTATGCGCTGCTCTGTGCTGACCAAGGCAGGGCTGCCTGAAGCAAAATTCATGGACAGAGTCAATGGGATTGAGATGCCCAAACTGCTCACTTGCAGCCAAATCCATCAACCTCGACGTTGTTGTATTTCAAGAAAAATGGAGGCTCCAGGCAGCAAGTTGGTGAAATTCATCTGACCCCTTTTTGTCTCTAGCTAGAGTTCCTGCCCCTTATCAATGATAACAGATGTCCCTGCAGTGGTGCAGTTTGTTCTGTTTGTCTGCAGAGTACCTTGCCTGTCACCTTCTGTTTGGCCACAACAGGGCTACATTACGATCAAGGGTTTGGTCTTTGGAGCCAGATGGGCTGAAATCTCAGCTCCACTCCTTACTCACTCTGCACCTTGAATGAGTCTTACTTAAAAGTAAGCCTTGGTTCCCTCGTCTGAAAAATTGGTAGTATAACTGCGAGTGCTCCTGTGGCCACGAATTAAATGAGATAAGGCCGTGAGGGCTTAGTACAGTGCCTGATAGAGGGTAATCACTGAAGAAAGGCTGAAGAGTGCGATTAATGAATCATCCCATGGGACAGAAAAGACAATCACTTGTCTCTTTATGAAACCAATGCAGATCTGGCATTTAGAACTTGGGGACTTTTCTAGAACTGCCTCTTGATACAGGACCAGAGCTAGTTCTCAAACTCTATTCTCCTGATTTATCATCAATATCCTTCCCACTCCACTCTTCAGGACTTGGCTTTGTGATTGGCTTGTTATTCAGCACTGATCAGTAGGTATGCCCACACTAACCCAACCACAAAGGCTCTCTATAAGGAGCTTCTGCTATGATAAAATATATCATTCAATGCGGCAGTTGCAGAATGCATCATTATGCACTGGCTTAGGTCTCCAGGAGTCTCCCATCCCTCACTGAATGCAATGAGGTGCCAGGCCCCGCCCACAAAGTCATTCCTCTGAATACATTGCCGGGGCGATGAAGGTGTGGAAGGGGGGAATTTGCTTCACATTGTCCAGGAGCCATCGTGGTGGCCAGGTGTTCTCTTTCAGGGCAAGGTGAGGGAAAGAAAGCCCACTGGTGCTCCTGACCACTGAAGGGCCAGGCAAGCTCCTATGACAAAAGCCAGGCACAAGCATTGCCTAGAAGAACCATATCCATGACCAAAGCTGGTCATGGATGGTTCTTGGATCAGAGCAAAACTCTTGGCTCAAAACCCAGTCTCTTTTACAGACATTCAGCGAAGGGAAATGAGTGCTCACCAAGATAGGGCGACATAAGGGCCTCCTTCCCCAAATCACCTCCCTTGCCAACCTCCCACGCATGCTTCCTCATCCATACTTAGTCCCCTCAGTTGGAATTCAATTGGGATTATATCTTGAAGGAATGGCTGAAATGTGAATGTCCAAGCTACACTATAAGCCTGTGGCTTCTCAGGCTTATTTTGGGGTCCATGACATGTTTACAAACACAACGATTTTGGTGGCATACACATGGATGAAAGGGAATGTCCAGGTTCTTTTGTTTGTTGGCTTGAAAAGTATATTTCAGGATGTTGAAAAAAAAAAAAAAATCCCAGTTACTGTACTGTTCAGTTGGTGGCTCCTTAATAGAAGGATGCTCATGAAACAAAGATTTCACATGCCCTCATAGATAGAGATATAGATACAGATATGAGTCTGAGTGAGGCAAGAAAATTTCTGAGTGAGGCATGTGAAGCTTTTTATATCTCTATTCCTATATATATATATCTATATGTCAGAGTGAGGTGAGAAGGCACCGGGGAGTTCTGAGCAGGGGAGTAGCATGATCAGACCTAAAGGTTTAAACAGTCACTGTCACTTCTGTGTTGTGGACAGAATATATACATATATACCTATGAACATATCAAAATATATATTTATAATGGGGGGGCATCAGCTTGCCTTTAAATCTCACAAGTAGTCTGTTCTGCACTCCTTCTCATGCTCTCTCAGTTCAACCTCCACCTCACAGACATCATGGTAACACGGCAGCAAGCCCTTAAAGGCTTTGTGCTACAGCAGCTAAGAGACTACGTTTTTTTTTTTTTTTCAGCTTTTATTCTCGTCTCCTTTTTCCCCTCATCCTCTTCCTCTGAGATGAGCACGGTGGGCGAGAAGAAAGTCAAGGCGAGTTAGAAGAAAGAACCACGTCTCATCACCTGTAACACTGCTTAGCAGTTGGCATCCTGGTGTGAATACCTGCCCTTCCACCCTTGTCTAGCAGGAGAATGCCCCGATAAGTACTGACTGGGGTGGATGGGGGAGACAAAACAGCTGGAGAACATGTGGAGGAGAAGGAATGGAGACAGAGGCACCTGCTGCCCACTGTCCGGGGACCAGTCCTGCTGGTCTGCATCCTTGGTCTTTAATTATGTGATCTGGGACTCTCTAAGGCACCCCAGGAGGAACAGCCTTGAAAGGATCCTCCATATGTATGTGTGGATAAAAACTTTGTTTTTGGCATGAAGAATCGCAACCTTCATCAACCTGGGTAGGACAAACAGCACTGAGATATGAACTGAAAAGGGAAAACTTTATTTATACAAGCTTTTCTGTTGATGGAGTTTTTCTTTTGTTTGGAAACACTCAACTTGTTTTCATTCAATAAGTAATTATTAAGAGCCCTTTATATCCTAGTTATTGCAAAGAAAGTTTTTGACATTTGAAGAAAGTCGGTTTCTTGTTGAAGGAACAGAAACACACAAGTATATATAACATTAATATACAATATTTAGTATTATAATATTTATAATATCTCTCTGTACATATATTTTTGAGATGGAGTCATGCTCTGTCACCCAGGCTGGAGTGTAGTGGCATGATCTCTGCTTACAGCAACCTCTGCCTCCCAGATCAAGCAATTCTCCTGCCTCAGCCTCCCCAGTAGCTGGGATTACAGACATGCACCACCATGTCTGGCTAATTTTTGTATTTTTAGTAGAGACAGGGTTTCACCATGTTGACCAGGCTGGTCTTAAACTCCCGACCTCAAGTGATCCACCTGCCTTGGTCTCCCAAAGTGCTGGGATCACAGGCGTGAGCCATCACACCTGGCCAATAACATCAATATTTTTAAATACTAAGTATTACATTTATAATGTTAATTTGCCAGGTAATAATAAATGGCAAAATCAGTCAATCGAACAAAGTAAACATTCAGAGCACTGCTCTCCAATAGAACTGGCTGAGTTGAGAGAAATGTTCTACAATCCACACTGTTCATGTTAACAACTAGCCACATGCCATGCAGTGGTAGGCTGGAGTCAATAGGTTAAATCTGATCAATTTTTCAAGCCAGCTGGTAAACGCAGCCATCTTAGAAATTAGCTATGTTGTGAGTATTTACACCATGGAATTGGCAAGTGCTACAGATTAGAACTTTGCTCTTCCCCATTAGAGAGCCAGTTGCTAAATACTGATCAGCACACCACTGAGTGTGTGGTCACTGGCCACTTGAAATGTGGCTATTGCAACAGAAGAACTGTGTTTGGAAGTTTTATTTTAATTAATTTTAGTGGAAGCAGCCACACATGGCTAGTGAGTACTTCACTGACAGTGCAGGTCTAGAGAATGAGGCCAGTGGCAGATTGTATGATCCTGTGGGTACGAAATTCCAGGACTGGCAACACTGACCTACGGAGATGGAAAGGGTGTCCCTTGACTATGAAGGGGCCCCAGGGAGCTTCCAAGGGTGGCTGGAACACTCGATGTCTTGATGAGCAGTCGTTGAATCTGATTACATGGGGCACTTAAGATCTACGCCTTTCGTGTGTGTGTGTGTGTGTGTGTGTGTGTGTGTGTGTACATGCACATATACATGCATGCATATATATATATATATTTATATATATACACACACACACCACTGAAACTGATTACATGGGGCACTTAAGATCTATGCCTTTCATGTGTGTGTGCCTGTGTATATATGCGCATATACATGCACGCATACACACACACACACACACACAATTTATATGTATAAAAGACTATACTGAATTCAGGCCAGAGAGAGACCAAAGTAGCTCATTTTTGGGCAGTTGGTGTAAAATTGCTAAGAATGGTTAGCGTGTTAGATTATGGTCAAGTTCTTCATTTGAGAGCTAGAACAACATAGTGAAGTTGGTTGGGGAAGAGGGTGAGCGAATGCCAGCTAAACAGTTGCGTGAAGGGGCTGATTAGAACAAGGAGGAAGGGTGAGGAAGAGGAGGAAGCAAACTTCACTGAGCTCCCCGGAACCAGATACCGGCCCCGTGTGGGGGACTCTGCCATAGCATAGCAGGGAGCTATTGAATGAGCAATACCATGCAAGATCTGTGCACAGCCGGTCACTCCAGAAAGTCCCTTGGTCGGTGGCTGGGTTTCCGGAATACCCTGGCACCACTTTCTCCACCGTGGCTCTCAAATGAACTTAACTAGTAAGTTTCTAGAACAGAGTAGCAATTTACAGCCTTAGTATCATTACAATTTCCTGACATTGTTTCTTTCTTGGATTTCACACTAATGCTAGCACTAAAAGTGCTGAATTGTATGTGTGTGTGTGTTTGCATGCACACATGTTTAGAAGCGTCTAAAAACACATTCTTAAAGATCTGCAGTTATTTCCACAACTGTTGCAAATTCTCTGCCAAGATTCAGTTCAGGTGAAGTTGGCAATGAGCTATAATGGTCACCAGAACTTCCCCAGACTGCCCAGGGGTTGAGAGGCTGTGCCTGTCAAAATCTCTCCTCCCCCAGGGTAATTTGCTTGTCATTGTTTCTTCAAAGATGGTGAGAATATAAAAAGGCAAGTGAAAAATAAAGAGAGAACGCATGTTGTCAAGGAAACAGCATTTTTCCAGAAGCAGTAAGTCTTTTCAAAGTCTTAGCGACCCACACTTTCCACAGGGCAGGGCTTTGAAAAGTCCCTAAGGCTGACTGTCTGAGGAGGAGGGTCTACTGGGTGGGCCGGTCCTTTACCTCTTAGCTTGTAGACTCTCCTTGGGCTAATTTCCTCCCAATCCATTTTCATTCCTGTGCCCAGTTTTGTGTGTTCCCTTAATTACTTTTCCTGTTACTGAGAAAGGATAGATTCCCCCAGCTCTTGCCTCACTCACCACATGTCCATCTCGGAAATAGGAATGCCCGGAGAATGCTGTCACTTCTCCAAGTTAAAGTCACCAAGGGCTCTGAATAAAGATGGCAAGCATCTTCAAAATGCAATACTTCAATGTAAGATGGAAAATGCAACAACCAAATGCGCCTACGAACATGTCCCCACCCAGCCAAGCGGACTGTGTTCTACATCCAGAAGGTGTCGCCGAGTAGACTACAACGCTTTGGCTCTGTCTCCATGAATTATTGCATTGTCGCGTTTCTAAAATAAAATGAACTTACAACGTGTCAGTCCCCATCTCCTAAATATGAACAGAAATCTCCAACTATCCATGGAGAAGCCATTTTTTATGGACTCGACACCTCAGAGTCTAACTTTGAAGCGTTACGTGCTGTAAACATGACATACAGCTGCGGCAAAAGGAAAAGTGGATGCAAATTAGAGGAAGAGGAGGAAGAAGGGAAAGGCGTTTTGCTGTCCTTCAGAAACCTCCATGCCCTCCGTCAGCTCAATATTCGCATCCAGCGGGATGGCTGGAACGGGGAGGAGCAATACGCTTACGCATCATCTTATTACAGCCTGAGACTGGAGGTTCATTGCATCCCAGAGCAGGGTTTCTCAACCTCGGCACTACTGACGTTGGGGATGGATGAATTTTTGCTGGGGGTGGGGGGGTGCTGTCCTGTGTTTTCTGGGGTGTTTTGCAGTATCCTGGCCTCCACCCACTAGATGACAGTAGCACCCCCACTCCCCAGTAGTGGCAACCAAAAATGTCTCCAGACACTGCCACATTCCCTTGGGCAAGGGTTAGGGGAAAGATCCCCTCCAAATTAAGAACCACTTAAGAGTTAAATGAGAGGCCGGGTGCGGTGGCTCATGCCTGTAATCCCAGCACTTTGGGAGGCCAAGGTGGCTGAATCACCTGAGGTCAGGAGTTCAAGACCAGCCTGCCCAACATGGTGAAACCCTGTCTGTAATAAAAATATAAAAATTAGCTGGGCGTGGTGGCAGGTGCTTGCAATCCCAACTACTCGGGAAGCTGAGGCAGACAGACGAATTGCTTGAACCTGCGAGGCAGAGGTTGCAGTGAGCAGAAATCACACTACTGCACTCCAGCCTGGGCAACAGAGTGAGAATTCATCTAAAAATATATATATATAAAGGAGCCTTAGTTCAATATTACTCTTGAAGCCGGTGTCCCTTTCCCAGCATCCCTTCAGATGGGCAACAGGCTCTGCTCACACTTTTTGAAGACATCTTTATTTTTGAGAAAGCCTGTTGCTTGGGGTGCTCACCTTTAGCTGCTAAGAATTCCTCCCTTCC